>NC_083482.1:606595-619095 GCF_030014155.1 Tachysurus vachellii | reverse complement strand
GTGTGTGTGTGTGCGCGTGTGTACGTGTGTGTTTGTACCTGTGTGTGTGTGTGTACGTGTGTGTGTGTGCGTGTGTACGTGTGTGTTTGCACCTGTGTGTGTGTGTACGTGTGTGTGTGTGTGTTCTTCATTCCATCAGTACTTATTTGTTTAATCAAGCAAAGAAAGAGTGAAATAATGAATAAAAGAATCTGTGTGTTCTGATTGGCCGACTTCCGCCACGCCCATTATTCTGTTTCTTGAAAATACTGTGAGATTCGATTTTTTAATGTATTTATTGCGAGGTGTCAGAAGGCCCAAGTAAATACTGCCCTATAGCGCCACCTCTGGTGCTGAAGTGTAAATGGACAAGACTGGTGTTTGATTTGATTTTCAGGTGCAGCTCTATTTAATTACTACACTTCATTATTAAAAACATTCACATATAAATAAATAAATAAACGCTGTGCTGTAGAATAAATGTTATATTACTAAAGTACATAGTGTGGAGAGAGAAATCCTCCTGAGGGGGCAATGACACCCAGAAACTCACCCGGTTATTGGATCCAGTGCGATTCCTCTGGGGTTGTGGAGGTCCAGCTCTACTACAGTCACACACATGTCCAGCTTCTCACTACACACAAAGATCCGGTCACTCACTCGATCCACAAAGTAGAAGTTTCCAGTGAGCCAGTCCATGGCCATATGTTCCACATCTCAAGGAGGTCAAGAGGAAAGAGGAGAAAACGGCAGGCTTTAGAGAACAAATGCATATTTATGAAGGACGAGGGCATTGTGTAACTTATCAGAGTGCTGCACTGAGCTGATTTAAGATTCCACTCAGCATCAAAATTAATGATTGCAAAGTTTGCACAAGCTGTTCAGTGTGGACAGAAAACTCCCAGCTCACATGATTCACACGATTCACACGGCTCACACGATTCACACAGCTCACATGGCTCACACAGCTCACATGATTCACACGATTCACACAGCTCACACGATTCACACGATTCACACGGCTCACACGATTCACACGGCTCACACGGCTCACACGGCTCACACGATTCACACAGCTCACACGGCTCACATGATTCACACGGCTCACATGATTCACACGGCTCACATGATTCACACAGCTCACATGATTCACACAGCTCACATGATTCACACAGCTCACACGGCTCACACGATTCACACGGCTCACACGATTCACACAGCTCACACGGCTCACATGATTCACACGGCTCACATGCTTCACACAGCTCACATGATTCACACAGCTCACACGGCTCACACGATTCACACGGCTCACACGATTCACACGGCTCACACGATTCACACAGCTCACACGGCTCACACGATTCACACGGCTCACACGATTCACACGGCTCACATGATTCACACAGCTCACACGGCTCACACGATTCACACGGCTCACACGATTCACACGGCTCACACGATTCACACAGCTCACACGGCTCACATGATTCACACGGCTCACACGGCTCACATGATTCACACAGCTCACATGATTCACACAGCTCACACGGCTCACACGATTCACACGGCTCACACGATTCACACAGCTCACACGGCTCACATGATTCACACGGCTCACATGATTCACACGGCTCACATGATTCACACAGCTCACATGCTTCACACAGCTCACACGGCTCACATGATTCACACGGCTCACATGATTCACACGGCTCACATGATTCACACGGCTCACATGATTCACACAGCTCACATGATTCACACAGCTCACACGGCTCACACGATTCACACGGCTCACACGGCTCACATGATTCACACGGCTCACATGATTCACACAGCTCACACGGCTCACATGATTCACACGGCTCACATGATTCACACAGCTCACATGATTCACACAGCTCACATGATTCACACAGCTCACATGATTCACACAGCTCACACGGCTCACACGATTCACACGGCTCACACGATTCACACAGCTCACACGGCTCACATGATTCACACGGCTCACATGATTCACACGGCTCACATGATTCACACAGCTCACATGATTCACACAGCTCACATGATTCACACAGCTCACACGGCTCACACGATTCACACGGCTCACACGATTCACACAGCTCACACGGCTCACATGATTCACATGGCTCACATGCTTCACACAGCTCACATGATTCACACAGCTCACACGGCTCACACGATTCACACGGCTCACACGATTCACACGGCTCACACGATTCACACGGCTCACACGATTCACACGGCTCACACGATTCACACGGCTCACACGATTCACACAGCTCACACGATTCACACAGCTCACACGATTCACACAGCTCACACGATTCACACGATTCACACAGCTCACACGGCTCACATGATTCACACGGCTCACATGATTCACACGGCTCACACGATTCACACAGCTCACATGATTCACACGGCTCACACGATTCACACAGCTCACACGATTCACACAGCTCACACGGCTCACATGATTCACACGGCTCACACGATTCACACAGCTCACATGATTCACACAGCTCACACTCACCTTCATCACATCACAGGCCTCCAGTTTCTAGCCCTCATTCCTCAAACCTAAAAACTAGAGCAGGGATTGTGAGCGACCGAGTCGCACCTCCACTGTCCTGAAGTCCCCCAGAACAACAACAACAACTAACAGCGACTCTAACAACTGCTCCTAATTATGATAATTACAGTAATAATAAGGGGGAGGTTTGGGTGATTAAAGCTCCTCAGGATGATTTCAGTAAATCTCTAAGTGCACCAGCTCCATCCTTCTGTGATTGGACTGTTACTGTAATTAGATTTCACTTAACCAGTCCACATTAAAGACGACTAATTAACAGCAGATTAAAGATTTCATGGTGCAGAAAAATACGAGGATGTGAAAAATTCTCCCTCAAAAAAATAAATCACACATTTTTAACCTTTCCAGAGATACGCTGAGTTTCGTCTGCTTATTAGTCTTCTAACACTGGTGTTGTTTATCTAATCAAGAACATTTTATACACTTAACATGTGTCAAAGTATTCAGAAACTGCAGGTGACTCTCAAACACACACACACACACACACACACACTGCTGGGTAAACACTCTACTCACTCTGCAGGCTCTGCGAGATCCTGATTTGTCGTTTTTCTGTTATTCTGTTAGTTAATTTGTTCAGTTCAGCGCACCACAGCTGCCCCGGTGAGATCCAGCACATCACTGAGTCCATACTAACAAAGTCCAGCGTCTGAATTTGGCCTGAAGGTGTGTGTGTCAGATTGCACACCAGCGATCCGTTCAGGTGAGTTACGAATACGGAAGAAAGGCTCGCTGTCAGGAGCAGCAGCGGCTGATCTCCAGGATCTGAAGAATAACGAAAGTGAAAACACATTAATGCGTAAAAATAACCACAACAAAGAAACCCTAGAAATGAGATGAATTTTAATATTGGATCTGATGTAGCTCTGCTGTACACGGCTGTCTCTGCTGTTGTTACTACGGAAACCGTACCATATCAGAACAAGTGCATTAATACAATGACATTGTGTGTTCCTTCTTCACCTCCACCACTGATCTGAGGTCAGAAACAGACAGTGTTTATTTAAGTTATTTAAGCAGACAGTGTAGTTTATTCGAGCTGATGTGATGGAGCTCATTAAAGCAGAGTGTATACATTAGATCAGATATCTGAGGACATACGAAGCAGAGCATCAGCTGTCAGTGTGTTTCTCCATCAACACAACAGTGACACAAAGCTTTAAACTCTTTCATGGCTAATAAACTGAAGAATGATCAATGTTGACATAAGGTACTTCAGTTACTGCTGCTTTTGTGAGAGGAAGTTTATGCACATGAGGCGTGATTAAGTGGCTATTTATTTCTGGCTCTGACAGTCAGTCTTCATCAGCATGAATGAGTGTTGATTGACTCTTCATTAGGTCTGTCCTTATTTCCCATCACACGCTGCATTTTAATTATTTTAAGCGTAACTGATTTAACAGGCGACCGTCTGAGAGCACACACACACACACACACACACACACACACACACACTCCTCCACAATCAGCTGCCTTCATTTCACCCAGACTGAACACTTAACTCTGATAAATCTGTGTTTTGCAGTGTGTGTGTCCTGAGCAAGTGGTGTTGCTTATGATGTGGTGTTGAGTACGATGTGGTGTTGAGTATGATGTGGTGTTGTGTATGATGTGGTGTTGTGTATGATGTGGTGTTGAGTATGATGTGGTGTTGTGTAAGATGTGGTGTTGAGTATGATGTGGTGTTGAGTACGATGTGGTGTTGTGTACGATGTGGTGTTGTGTACGGTGTGGTGTTGAGTACGGTGTGGTGTTGAGTATGATGTGGTGTTGTGTATGTTGTGGTGTTGTGTAAGATGTGGTGTTGAGTATGATGTGGTGTTGAGTATGATGTGGTGTTGAGTACGATGTGGTGTTGAGTACGATGTGGTGTTGTGTACGATGTGGTGTTGTGTACGGTGTGGTGTTGTGTACGGTGTGGTGTTGAGTATGATGTGGTGTTGAGTATGATGTGGTGTTGTGTATGATGTGGTGTTGTGTATAATGTGGTGTTGAGTATGATGTGGTATTGTGTATGATGTGGTGTTGTGTATGATGTGGTGTTGTGTAAGATGTGGTGTTGAGTATGATGTGGTGTTGTGTACGATGTGGTGTTGAGTATGATGTGGTGTTGAGTATGATGTGGTGTTGAGTATGATGTGGTATTGTGTATGATGTGGTGTTGTGTAAGATGTGGTGTTGAGTATGATGTGGTGTTGTGTAAGATGTGGTGTTGAGTATGATGTGGTGTTGAGTATGATGTGGTTTTGTGTATGATGTGGTGTTGTGTATGATGTGGTGTTGTGTAAGATGTGGTGTTGTGTAAGATGTGGTGTTGAGTACGATGTGGTGTTGAGTACGATGTGGTGTTGAGTATGATGTAGTGTTGAGTATGATGTGGTGTTGAGTATGATGTGGTGTTGAGTATGATGTGGTGTTGAGTATGATGTAGTGTTGAGTATGATGTAGTGTTGAGTATGATGTGGTGTTGAGTATGATGTGGTGTTGAGTATGATGTGGTGTTGAGTATGATGTGGTGTTGAGTATGATGTGGTGTTGAGTATGATGTGGTGTTGAGTATGATCGTCCTTACAGCCTGATGATGCTTTAACTTTCACTACGGTGTAAACTTTTGGGATCAACAGCCTTAATATTACATGTAGTCCAGCCAGTGGAGATGGAGCTGCATCGTAAACACCATAATCATTACTAATGACTGAGACAAACACCAAACATGGAGACACACATGAGACAAAGAGACACATGGAGACACACATGAGACTGAGACAAACACCAAACATGGAGACACACATGAGACAAAGAGACACATGGAGACACACATGAGACTGAGACAAACACCAAACATGGAGACACACGAGACAAAGAGACACATGGAGACACACATGAGACTGAGACAAACACCAAACATGGAGACACACATGAGACAAAGAGACACATGGAGACACACATGAGACTGAGACAAACACCAAACATGGAGACAACTTCTACACACAGCTACGTCTCTTTATTTAGTCTTGTGTTTCTCTCATAACTCTGAACAACCTGCTGCAGTTCAAACCGGTGTCCAGGTTCAGAGTTTTACTTTACAAACTAACTTGTAATGCTGATGATGATGAAGATGGAGGTGGTGATGACATTGATGAGGGTGGTGAGGGTGGTGATGGTGATGATGACGATGAGGGTGGTGGTGATAATGGTGATGATCATGGTGGTGGTGATGATGGTGGAGATGAAGACAATGCTGGTGGTGATGATGACGATGATGAGGATGGTGGTAATGATGAGGGTGGTGACGGTGATGATGACGATGAGGGTGATGATGATGATGGTGGAGATGACGATGATGATAATGGGTTCTGTCTTTGATGAGGAAGAATGCTCTCACCAGTTCTTGCTTTACAGGAACGTCTGTTTGCCTGGAGACTGAAACCATCCACACAGTCACACTGATATGAGCCCAGTGTGTTCACACACATCTGACTACACACACCATAAACCGCACACTCATCACGATCTGAAAAACACAACAATTAACACCTTAACATTAATCACCATACAATGACCTACACACACAAACTTATAGTATTATTTATTATGTTATTAGTATAGATCGTGTAATTAAGTCAGCGCCCCCTCCTGGTGAGGATCTATATCATCTCCACACTCTCTGGCTCCTGTTACACACTTTACATCCTCAGAGTAAGTCACAATGTGATTACACAATGTTGTTTATCTGCTAACACGTGAGTGACTCCCATCAGCAATGTTACCAGTGCTCTATGGTCTCTAAAGCACAGTGGAATTATAATACCAGTCAATCATCAGGATGTCAACAAATTCATAATTAACATCGTCTCTGTGATGGAACCTGAGCTGTGCTGAGCGGCATTCAGGCAGTGTTGGGGATATTAATACTGAACATCATCCTACATCCTAGGGTCAGAGAGAGTGAGACAGGAGTCAGAGAGAGTGTGTGAGAGAAAGTGAGTCAGTGTGTGAGAGGGAGAGTGAGTCAGTGTGTGTGAGAGAGAGTGAGTCAGTGTGTGTGAGAGAGAGACAGAGAAAGTGTGTGAGAGAGAGTGAGTCAGTGTGTGTGAGAGAGAGTGAGTCAGTGTGTGTGAGAGAGAGTGAGTCCGTGTGTGTGAGAGAGAGACAGAGAAAGTGTGTGAGAGAAACAGAGAGTGTGTGAGAGAGTGAGTCAGTGTGTGAGAGAGTCAGTGTCTGTGAGAGAGAGTCAGTGTGTGTGAGAGAGAGAGTCAGTGTGTGAGAGAGAGAGTGAGTCAGTGTGTGTGAGAGAGTCAGTGTGTGAGAGATAGAGAGTGAGTCAGTGTGTGTGAGAGAGCGTGAGTCAGTGTGTGTAAGAGAGAGTGAGTCAGTGTGTGAGAGAGTGAGTCAGTGTTTGAGAGAGAGAGTGAGTCAGTGTGTGTGAGAGAGAGTGAGTCAGTGTGTGTGAGAGAGAGACAGAGAGAGTGTGTGAAAGAGAGTGTCAGTGTGTGAGAGAGTGAGTCAGTGTGTGAGAGAGAGAGACAGAGAGAGTGTGTGAGAGAGAGTGAGTCAGTGTGTGTGAGAGAGAGACAGAGAGAGTGAGTCAGTGTGTGAGAGAGTGAGTCAGTGTGTGAGAGAGTGAGTCAGTGTGTGTGAGAGAGAGTCAGTGTGTGTGAGAGAGAGTCAGTGTGTGAGAGAGAGTGAGTCAGTGTGTGTGAGAGAGAGACAGAGAGAGTGTGTGAGAGAGAGTGAGTCAGTGTGTGAGAGAGTGAGTCAGTGTTTGAGAGAGAGAGTGAGTCAGTGTGTGTGAGAGAGAGACAGAGAAAGTGTGTGAGAGAGACAGAGAGTGTGTGAGAGAGTGAGTCAGTGTGTGAGAGAGAGAGTCAGTGTGTGTGAGAGAGAGTCAGTGTGTGTGAGAGAGAGTGAGTCAGTGTGTGTGAGAGAGAGACAGAGAGAGTGTGTGAGAGAGAGTGAGTCAGTGTGTGAGAGAGAGTGAGTCAGTGTGTGAGAGAGAGTGAGTCAGTGTGTGAGAGAGTGAGTCAGTGTGTGAGAGAGTGAGTCAGTGTGTGAGAGAGAGTGAGTCAGTGTGTGAGAGAGTGAGTCAGTGTGTGAGAGAGAGTGAGTCAGTGTGTGAGAGAGAGTGAGTCAGTGTGTGAGAGAGTGAGTCAGTGTGTGAGAGAGTGAGTCAGTGTGTGTGAGAGTGAGTCAGTGTGTGAGAGAGAGTATATTAACAGAACACACACATCAAAACATCTACACTAAGCTACAAGAGTAAAGACATGATACAGTTGTGGGTTTGTAGACAGTTAACAGCAGAACAAAGTGGGTCAGTTTACCTGCTGAAATTAATTACAACTGAATATAATCAGTGCTTCAGCAACACTGTTCTCTAACAGTCACCCCAATAAAGCTCACTTCAGTTTGGCCTTTTTTAATAGAGAGACAGAGAGAGAGAGGGACTGAGAGGAGTGTGTGTGTATGTGTGTGTGTGTGTGTGTATGTGTGTGTGTGTGTGTGTGTATGTGAATGATTCAGTGATCAGCAGAAGTGTAAATGTGTACAGACAGAGAGGAGGCTGCTGCTGTACAGAGACACGTCACTTTTCACTAATCACCATCAGATCAAAGCTGAACTTCAGCACCGACAGCAGAAAGACCAGTCGGGTTTGTCACGGAACACGTAACAATAGGTTTTACCCACACGTCCTCTTCAGCTGTGTGTGTGTGTGTGTGTGTGTGTGTGTGTGTGTGTGTGTTTACCTCTGCACGTCCTCCCATTGTCTTCCAGCTCCAGTCCATCTTCACAGTAACACACGGCACCGGTCTTCATCCTCACACACCCAAACTCACACTGCAGTTCTCTACAGTTCTTCATCATCTCTAAAACACACACACACACACACACACACACACACACGTCTTCAATATGAAAAAATAAAAACATAAGTGTGACTATTTAATCCAGATCAATTTGCTCTGTGAACTGTTCACAGTCCTCATGATGGTGAAGGGTTTAGACTAAAGTCTAGCGGATGTTAAAGCTGCTTACACACTGTGTTATACGTATAATCCCACGAGACACGGCTGCAGGCAGATGATGACATACTGCTGTTTTAATACAAAAAAAAAGCTTCGTCTGCAGTTTGAAAAATAGTTGGAAAAAGTTTCAAGAGATAGAACTAATTAGATCAAAGGTCAGAGGGTAAAGTGAGATAAAACAAAAATGTGTGGGAATATTACACCATCACATCACAGCATAACATCCACCTGCATACCCATCACACACACACTGCTCATATAGTGACGATTCTCCTCATCACCAAAGTTACACACTCCTGCAAAGCTAATCTAGCAAGCATGCTAGGCTAGTTTGTTAGCTGATGCTAGCCAGGACTGGTTATAGTGTTGTTATGGTTACAGTGTACATGGTTTTATATCAGTTATAACAGTTATAACTGCTGCATGTATAGATGCTCATCCTGCACAAAGGCCTTCCAGTGATGAGTGAAATAAGATTCAAACTTAAACAGTTGTGAATAAAAAATGAATGGAATCAAATCCCTGTGTGTGTGTGTGTGTGTGTGTGTGTGTGTGTGCGTGTGTGTGTGTGTGTGTGCTGATTAAACAAAAGCACTTTATTCACCATTTGTATTGTAATATGGGAATTTATGAAGCACTAAGTGATGAACGCTCGTGCTCAGGACTATAAATCTGATGCTTATGGCTTGCTATTGACAGTAACCTTGAGCTGGAGGGAGATCTTTTGTGAAATGCATCAAAGGAAACACACTAAAATGCCACTTAAACTTAAAGTGCTGAATCACACACTCGTAATGTGGGAGCGTCTGTTTTATGTCCCTTTAACATGGAGAAGTGCCATTGTTCTACTGTGTGAAAGGTTAAAAAAGTGCTCGCTGTACTAAACACTAAAGAACATTTTAGCAGCTATTAAACATCTGCATTTTATAGTAACTGCCCTTAATGAAGTGCACTGAGAAACTGCTAACTGGAGAAGATGAAGGTTTTTTTAGAAAGCAGTTATTACACAATGTACATGTAAACAATAAGGGGCGGAGCCTAGGTTTAACTAATTTTATACTATATTAACACCAGTATGTTTCGGGTGTGGTGTAGAGGAGTGTGGTGTAGTCATGTGTGGTGTAGAGGGGTGTGGTGTAGAGGAGGAGTGTGGTGTAGTCAGGTGTGGTGTAGAGGAGGAGTTTCTTGTAGTCAGGTGTGGTGTATCAGGTGTGTTGTAGAGGGGTGTGGTGTAGAGGAGGAGTGTGGTGTAGAGGGGTGTGGTGTAGAGGGGGAGTGTGGTGTAGTCAGGTGTAGTGTAGAGGAGGAGTGTGGTGTAGAGGAGGAGTGTGGTGTAGAGGGGTGTGGTGTAGAGGGGGAGTGTGGTGTAGAGGTATGTGGTGTAGAGGAGGAGTGTGGTGTAGAGGGGTGTGGTGTAGAGGGGGAGTGTGGTGTAGTCAGGTGTGGTGTAGAGGAGGAGTGTGGTGTAGAGGAGGAGTGTGGTGTAGAGGGGTGTGGTGTAGAGGGGGAGTGTGGTGTAAAGGTGTGTGGTGTAGAGGAGGAGTGTGGTGTAGAGGAGGAGTGTGGTGTAGTCAGGTGTGGTGTAGAGGGGTGTGGTGTAGAGGAGGAGTGTGGTGTAGAGGAGGAGTGTGGTGTAGAGGAGGAGTGTGGTGGAGTGTGGTGTAGTCAGGTGTGGTATAGAGAAGGAGTGGGGTGTAGAGGGGGAGTGTGGTGTAGAGGGGTGTGGTGTAGAGGGGGAGTGTGGTGTAGAGGAGGAGTGTGGTGTAGAGGGGTGTGGTGTAGAGGAGGAGTGTGGTGTGGAGGAGTGTGGTGTAGTCGGGTGTGGTGTAGAGGAGTGTGGTGTAGAGGAGTGTTGTGTAGTTGGGTGTGGTGTAGTCGGGTATTGTGTAGTCGAGTATGGTGTAGAAGAGTGTGGTGTAGAGGAGTGTGGTGTAGTCAGGTATTGTGTAGTCAGGTATGGTGTAGAGGAGTGTGGTGTAGTCGGGTGTGGTGTAGTCGAGTGTGGTGTAGTCGGGTATTGTGTAGAGGAGTGTGGTGTAGAGGAGTGTGGTGTAGTCGGGTATTGTGTAGAGGAGTGTGGTGTAGAGGAGTGTGGTGTAGTAAGGTGTAGTGTAGTCAGGTATTATGTAGTCGGGTGTGGTGTAGTCGGGTGTGGTGTAGTCGGGTGTGGTGTAGTGGACACCTCTATTACCTGATATCTTGTGGCTAGTTGTTGTGAACATTAGTCATGCTAACTACCACTGAATCTGCCCCAGAGAGGAGCAGTGAGGAGTTTACACCTGCCCCATTACTCTGTGTGCTTGCTGCTCTCAGCCAATCAGAACACAGCAGTGTGATGGAGGCTCTGCTCTGACCTGCAGCTCCACTAAAGACAGCAGGATTAATGGTGATGAAAGATGAAGAAATAACGAGTGAGAATCTTCATCACACTGTACATCAGGTCTCCTCTTCACTCTCTCCATCTCTCCTTCACTCATCCTTTCTTTCCATCATCTCCTTCTTCATGTTGCTTTCTTACTCTTTCTGTCCCTCTGTGTCTCTCTCTCACATTTCTCTCTCTTCTGTTGTACTGAACACATTATGGGATGTGACACAAAGACTACTTTTAGTTGATCTAAATATAGACACTGTGTTCTCACTTTGCCCTGTGAGTGGAGCTGAAGTTCTCTCTCAGGAGAACCTCACAGTGTTCACACCACACACAGCAAGCAGGGACGCTATGAATCAGAGTTTCACCATCTTCACCACCACCACCACCACCACCACCATCATCATTCATTTCCCTGTGAGTGGAGCTGAAGTTCTCTCTCAGGAGATCCTCACAGTGTTCACACCACACACAGCAAGCAGGGACGCTATGAATCAGAGCGCCATCATCATCACCACCATCACCATCATTACCACCACCACCACTCATCATTCATTACCACCAGAATCATCATCATCACCATAACCATCATCATCATCATCTTCACCATCACCACCATCTTCACCACCACCACCATTACCATCACCATCATCATCATCATCATTTATTACCACCACCATCATCACCTCCTCCACCATCACCATCATCATTCATCACCCTGTGAGTGGAGCTGAAGTTCTCTCTCAGGAGAACCTCACACTGTTCACACCATCATTATCATCATCACCACCATCATTTATCACCACCACCATCATCATCGCCATCATTCATTTCCCTGTGAGTGGAGCTGAAGTTCTCTCTCAGGAGAACCTCACAGTGTTCACACCACACACAGCAAGCAGGGACGCTATGAATCAGAGCGCCATCATCATCACCACCATCACCATCATTACCACCACCACCACTCATCATTCATTACCACCAGAATCATCATCATCACCATAACCATCATCATCATCATCTTCACCACCACCACCATTACCATCACCATCATCATCATCATCATTTTTTACCACCACCATCATCACCTCCTCCACCATCACCATCACCATCATCATTCATCGCCCTGTGAGTGGAGCTGAAGTTCTCTCTCAGGAGAACCTCACAGTGTTCACACCACACACAGCAAGCAGGGACGCTATGAATCAGAGTTTCACCATCTTCACCACCACCACCATCATCATCATCACCACCATCATCATCACCATCATTCATTTCCCTGTGAGTGGAGCTGAAGTTCTCTCTCAGGAGAACCTCACACTGTTCACACCACACACAGCAAGCAGGGATGCTATGAATCAGAGTTTCACCATCTTCACCACCACCACCACCACCATCATCACCATCATCATTCATTTCCCTGTGAGTGGAGCTGAAGTTCTCTCTCAGGAGATCCTCACAGTGTTCACACCACACACAGCAAGCAGGGACGCTATGAATCAGAGCG
>NC_083482.1:589095-601595 GCF_030014155.1 Tachysurus vachellii | reverse complement strand
ATTCTTTTTAGTTATTGTTTTATTGATGAATTTAATTTGGGAATGACTAAAATCCAGGAGTGTGTAATCACATGCTAACACAGTGTTAAGTGTTCAGAGAGTTAATAACGATTAGCTGATTAGCTGAAACGAGGGTGTGAGGTAACACAAACCCAACACTTAGTGACCCAAACACAAATCTTTCCAAATGAATCCTGTTTATAGACTCCTGGTGTTTAGATTTCTAGCTTTTACCACATGTTTTTATCCAGAAAAGTGTACAGAAGTGTTGGGTCAGGGGTTAGAACTGAACCTGTGTTAGAGAGGAGTTAGTGTGGAAGCTACACCTGAGCACATTCACTCCCTCGTCTTCAGGAAACTCTAATCAGGGTGGTGTTACATGTTTATTACAGGTACAATGCACACCTACTGGAAGGTGGAGAAACAGGTGGAGAACATCTACACATGCTCCTCTGGACCCTGGGGGCAGAAGCAGAACTGAACCACACCAGTCAAAATCTCATGTCTGATCCATTAGTGGGTCATCATTCAGTTCAGTAAGTAAAACACACGCTGTAGTCGAGCTCAGTAGCGTCTGAAGATGGAGGACAAACTGTGACTACACGGCAGCTTTGATGTTATCTCTATAGAATTGTGCAGCAGTCTGATGTGTGAGATGTGCAGCTTTACAGAACAAACTGAAGAACAGCCGCTGGACTCTGAGCTCCCGTGACCAGACCAGCACAGACGAGGAGGTAAGAGAAGAAAGAAAAGTAGCTCTTGGCACTCAGACTAGTTCTGTGCAGGAGAATAAGAAGAGAACGAGAAGTTTCTCCATGGCCTTCGTGTAGAACCACAGGGGAGAAAAGTCAAGCAGCAGCACTCGTGCATCGATTCAGATCTTAATGAGGTATCAGAGGGAGATGTTCTGTGCTTTAATAAGTCCCTCGTTTCCTCTTTCTCCCTCAGATCCCCTGTGGTTTCTTTCTCTCCTGTCTTATTTACTAAAGGTCTCGAGAGGAGTGTGGAGTGAGCAGAAGGTCCGTCCCACTTTCCTCAAACGGAAGGTGTGTAAAAATATCAGAACATCTCCTCTGCATTCTGGGTTCTCTCTCTGGACCTGCCGCTGCACACGTGTGTACAGTACGTACTCGTGAAAGGGAACACCACTTCCTGTTAGCTCTCCATGCATTTCGCTTCACTAAGCACCAGAGATGGGGGACTCGAGTCATATGGCTTGACTCGAGTCAGATTTGAGATTTGCTTGACAAATATTAAAAAAGACTCGACTTGACTTTGACTTGACATTCATGAATTGTGACTTGACTCGGACTTGAGTTAAATGACTCAGAGATGGGGGACTCTACTTGACTCGAGTCAGACAAGGCACAAATTTTAGACTTGAGACTCACTCACTCATCTTCTACCGCTTATCCGAACTACCTCGGGTCACGTGGAGCCTGTGCCTATCTCAGGCGTCATCGGGTATCGAGGCAGGATACACCCTGGACGGAGTGCCAACCCATCACAGGGCACACACACACACACACACACACTCTCATTCACTCACACAATCACACACTACGGACAATTTTCCAGAGATGCCAATCAACCTACCATGCATGTCTTTGGACCGGGGGAGGAAACCGGAGTACCCGGAGGAAACCCCCGAGGCACAGGGAGAACATGCAAACTCCACACACACAAGGTGGAGGTGGGAATCGAACCCCCAACCCTGGAGGTGTGAGGCGAACGTGCTAACCACTAACACACCGTGACCCCCACAGACTTGAGACTTGCTTGCAAATATTAAAAAAGACTGGACTTGACTTTGACTTGACATTCGTGACTTGTGACTCGCACATGTGTGACTTACTCCCACCTCTGCTAAGCACTGAGATTCCCCAGAAAACAGTAATGTGTTTAGAAGATCACATGATCTCAGCCCTTTCTGTCTCTGCGCACTCTTAACTTCACCCTACAGCTCAGATATACCTGAATTTAGCTTCTTCACTAAAACACAATGTCCCAGCGGTTCAGCTGAATCAGCTCCGGTTCTGTTTAGAGCTTTGTTTCTGCTCACTGTATGAGGAGATATTCCAGGAAAAACACACGGACAGACGGATCGATGAGCTGAATCACAGGAACAGAAGTGTTTCAAAAAGTCACATCACAAAACATTTCTCCTTCTCCGAATCCTCAAACTGCACGGTTTAATATTCCTGCCTGTTAGTGCCGTCATTTACAGCCAGTTCACATGACAAGTAAAAGCCAGACAAGAAAGAAGTGTCTCAGATATTATTAATTGACCAGATTGTGCCACATTTTAATAAAGTTTATCAAACATTACCAATTAAAACAGTTTAGTATTTGCGAGGGTTTAATTGGAAAAGTGTCACAGCATCACATGTGAACGCTTCAGAAAACAGTGACATTTAAAGTAAAATGGAGTTTACTAACAAGCCCAGATGCTACAGAGAATTTATTCCTTTACCAATCTGTGTGTTTGTCTTTATTACATTCCTCTTCAGTAAAAAAGGAAGTTTGTAATAAAGCTGGAGTTAAGGGTGTAGTTACGAGCCGTCTCCTTCCGGATGAACTCCAGCAGCACCATCACTAAAGCCTGTGATTTCAGATCGATGAGAAATGTGTGATGTTTATTGGCGGTTTGTTTCTTCACGCTGACGGCGTTTACTTTCTGGTCTCTCGGTGCTGTGTGACAGTGTTGCAGAGAGTCTAATGCAAATCGGCTGCCTAGCAACTCCCAATTATGAGCCGTCTCTCACGCTTAACACACATATTGTTGTGTAAAAATAACCCGGTCGGTCTGCTGACAATTAAGCGTCTAATTAAGCGACGTGCTCAAGTTTCCTCCCTGCATCACAAGTCTAATCGTTCTGCCAGCTGGACAGTGCGGCATCGTCACCATGGACGGGGCAATTTCACACTTCCACAAAGGCTTCCAGCCCCCAGCAGCCCTCTAGTGTAATATATTAGTGTATGATTTGAACCCTTACAGACCTACATTTATACCTTGACATTAAAACTGAATAAAAAAAACTTCATTTTTCTCTGGTCATTATGCAACGGAGCGCTCACACACATCCATGTGAGGGTGGAGCTGTAATGACCTGACAGACAAAACATGTTGTTCAGGAAGTGTGCAGTGTTTTAGATCGTCTTCATACGGTACAGGCGAGAACAAAGCACTCACACTCGGCATAGAGATTATGTGACTGAGGTGTTTCCCCGACTGAATCTGCCTCCGAGTGAGAAAGTGACTCGACTCAACGCACAGTTATGAGCTGCGAAGCTGACCTAAAGGGCGGAGCTACAGATCTGTAGAGCTGCAGTAATGTTATCTGTTCTGGAGATTTGCTTTACCGTTACTTTTTTTGACTCCATGTTGATCTAGAACCTCCATCTGAAACCACTGTGACATAAACATAAACTTATCTAAACATCTGCCATTCCACCAGAATAGATATCGGTGATGAAAACATCACTCAGAGATGTAACTCAGGACCCAAGCAGCTTTTTGGAGACCACGTGACCGTCTTCGCAGGACAAAAAATGCATTTTGTAAAAAACAGAAATCTTTCATGCCGGTGATGCAGGCAGCTGATGATGTGTGCAGTCACAGCTATTAAAGCTCAGTGGGAGGTGTGATAGAGAACAGACGTGCACTTCACTTGATGAATTGTGTGACAGACCCTCAGCACTCAGGAAGAAAGAAAAATGTTGACTTAATTGAATTCTGTGGTGATTTTTTCATTTCTTCCTTTACGTTACTGATTCGCTTTAAACGACTGAATGATTATTGGCTTGTTTTCTTTATTTTAAATTCTTTCTGATGTTCTTCTGTTGTTGATTTTTTCAAAAAGTGACCTAAATAAATAACATCTTATGTCCATCTTCTTCTTCTTCTTTCGGCTTTTCCCGTTAGGGGTCACCAGTATTTTATGCATTGTGAAGGTGGAGGATGCACCACCGCCCGACGCAGCCACAATACCGCTCCTCGCTCCTGAAAGGCTAAAAAACCCAGAAGGAAAAGGCGGCGGTTCTGCACCATGGATGATGATGCTAGCGGTACGGCTATTTCAGCAGGATGTGACTTGGGTCCTGTGATATAACAGCATGTTGTCCTTACGTGTTTAAACGCAGAAGATACGAGGAGATCATCAGTCAACGTTGGATGGTGTTTGTTGTCTGTTTGCTGTGTGTCTTTAGACCAAGAAAACGTTCATAATCCCCGCAGACAGCACTGAATAGTTAGATACACGTTATAAAACTTTAGGCTCACTAGTGTTGGAAATGCAAAGCGGTGGACTTTCTGTTTCTCTGTAGTGCTTCTCTAACAGCAGATACAACATTCATTCATTCATCTTCTACCACTTATCCGAACTACCTCGGGTCACGGGGAGCCTGTGCCTATCTCAGGCGTCATCGGGCATCAAGGCAGGATACACCCTGGACGGAGTGCCAACCCATCACAGGGCACACACACACACACACACACACACACACACACACTCTCATTCACTCACACACTCACACACTACGGACAATTTTCCAGAGATGCCAATCAACCTACCATGCATGTCTTTGGACCGGGGGAGGAAACCGGAGTACCCGGAGGAAACCCCCGAGGCACAGGGAGAACATGCAAACTCCACACACACAAGGTGGAGGTGGGAATCGAACCCCCAACCCTGGAGGTGTGAGGCGAACGTGCTAACCACTAAGACACCGTGACCCCCACAGATAGAACACAGTATATTAAATATAAGTGAGATTTCCATTCAATGGTGATTTATATGTTCATCACTCAGGACAGTAGAGAAGCTTGAAGATAAATGTCTTGAGCAGTAGCAATAGCATATGGTTTATAGCAGCAGCCTAGAGCAGGTAACTACAGACTACAGCCCTGTCTGTGTGAGACGTAACACAGTGGGTTGTCCCACTTACACTCAATTCTAATCCTGATTAAAGTTCAGCTTCACCACAAAGTCCTGCTGAAATCACAGTAAATTGTCTTCTGCAGTCACTGTACACATACGACTGTGTGGCCTCTTCCAACTCCACCACCATGATCAAGTTTGCTGACCACACAGCTGTGGTGGGCCTGATATTCAACAATGTTCTACCTACCTAGAGGATATTAAACCTGGAGACTTAGTTCCAGGAGAACAATCTCCTCCTGAAGGTCAGTACGACAAAGGAATTGAGAGTGAACCACAGCACAGAGCGACAGAGGAACTACCGACCACACGTGATCAACATTAGCCAAGTGGAAAGAGTGGACAGTATCTAGATGTTTACATCATGGTCCTGTCAGACCTACATGCTGGTGAAGAAGACCTGGAAGCATCTCTACCATCTCAGATGATTAAAGGAATTTAATCTGTCCTCTCAGGTGCTAAAGACTTTCTACACCTGCACAATTGAGAGCATCCTTATGGGAAGCATCACAACCTGGTTCGGGAACAGCACCATGCAGGACAGGCAAGTTCTCCAGAGGGTTCTCCAGAGGCTTGTGGTATTATTTTACATTAACATTTACAGCATTTGGCAGATGCCCCTATCCAGAGCGACACACACAAGTGCTTAAGACTCTATCATTGAATGCATGAACTCTGGTTCACTAGGCTACAGACTTAAGATACCATGAGCCTAAAGGGTTCAAAGGTGGTTGTTGAAGTGATTCATGAATAAGTAGGTCTTCAAACGTTGCATGAAAATAGCCAGGAACTCAGCTATTCAGACCTTTAGGGGAAGTTCATCCCACCACCTCGGTGCAGAACAGAAAAGAGTCTTGTAGTAAACTTACCCCTTACCCTGAGAGATGGTGGGACCAGTGGAAGAGCCTGAGTACCTGAGCAGCCTGTGTGGACAATAATATAGCCGAATCCTTGTAATGTTGTAGAGAAGAAAGCGACATGAGCGAGTCACATTAAAGGAACATGAGAAGAAGAAATGCAACATGAGAGGAAAAGGACAGTTGATTGTCCATGGTTACCCCAAGGTTGTGAGCTGTTGCTGAAGGGGAGATCAGATCATTGTGCAAGGATATAGCAAGGTCATGACCTGGGGATGAATCACCTGATGATCAGCAGGTCAGTTTTGTTAGGATTGAGCTTTAACTGATGTGCAGTCATCCATGATGATATTTCTGCCAGACATGCTGAGATCTGATCAGAAGCTGTGGTATCTGAGGGTGGGAAAGAGAAGATAAGTTGTGTATCATCACCATAGCAGTGGTAAGAGAACCCATGTGAGGAAATAACTTCACCAAGAGAGTGAGTATACAGGGAGAAAAGAAGAGGACCAAGTACTGAGCCCTGTGGGACACCAGTGGAGAGTCTGTGTGGAGCAGACGTTACTCCCCTCCATGTTACCTGATATGAGCGTCCTTCCAGGTAGGAAGCGAACCAATCCCAAGACTCCTGAGGGTGGACAAGAGAGTCTTGTATCATCTGAGTGTACTGCACTGAGCTCCCTGACCTGGAGTCTACTGACAGCACAAGGTGCTGAACCAAGGCCAGGAAGATAGTGAAAGACCTCAGACATTCAAACAATGGACTCTTTTGAGGTAAGAGAGCCTCTTCTGAACCTCTGAAGGTGAACTCATTCTTCCCTCGGCCCATACAGGCCACCCTGCAGGCCAGAACACCTAGAGCCTGGACCCTTTCTGGACTTTTCAAGACTACCACAACACTCACTACGTCAGACGGACTTATACACAATTGCACAGTGTTTTTTCAGTGTGTAGTTCAGTGTGTAGTTCAGTGTGTAGTTCAGTGTGTAGTTCAATGTGTAGTTTAGTGTGTGTTTCAGTGTGTGTTTCAGTGTGTAGTTCAGTGTGTAGTTCAGTGTGTAGTTCAGTGTGTAGTTCAGTGTGTAGTTCAGTGTGTAGTTCAGTGTGTAGTTCAGTGTGTGTTTCAGTGTGTAGTTCAGTGTGTAGTTCAGTGTGTAGTTCAGTGTGTAGTTCAATGTGTAGTTTAGTGTGTGTTTGTGTGTAGTTCAGTGTGTAGTTCAGAGTGCAGTTCAGTGTGTTTGTGTGTAGTTCAGTGTGTGTTTCAGTGTGTAGTTCAGTGTGTAGTTCAGTGTGTGTTTCAGTGTGTAGTTCAGTGTGTAGTTCAGTGTGTAGTTTAGTGTGTGTTTCAGAGTGTGTTTCAATGTGTGTTTCAGTGTGTGTTTCAGTGTGTAGTTCAGTGTTTGTGTGTAGTTCAGTGTGTGTTTCAGTGTGTAGTTCAGAGTGTGTTTCAGTGTGTAGTTCAGTGTGTGTTTCAGTGTGTTTGTGTGTAGTTCAGTGTGTGTTTCAGTGTGTAGTTCAGTGTGTTTCAGAGTGTGTTTCAGTGTGTAGTTCAGTGTGTGTTTGTGTGTGTTTCAGTGTGTAGTTCAGTGTGCAGTTCAGTGTGTTTGTGTGTAGTTCAGTGTGTGTTTCAGTGTGTAGTTCAGAGTGTGTTTCAGTGTGTAGTTCTGAGCTACACACTGAACTACACACTGAAACACACACTGAACTACACACTGAAACACACACTGAACTACACACTGAAACACACACTGAACTACACACTGAAACACACACTGAACTACACACTGAAACACACACTGAACTACACACTGAAACACACACTGAACTACACACTGAAATACACACTGAACTACACACTGAAACACACACTGAACTACACTCTGACACACTGCAGTCTGGACATAAACTCTAGCAGTATCCATCAGTGTAATGTGGAGCTCCATCAGGCTGCTGAAGGTTCTCCAGCTTGAGCAGAACTAACAGAAGAACCTGAGCTGGTGTGAGGCGTCACAGCAGGTGAGGTTGATTCATCCTCAGCAGAAACGCAGCCTCCTTAGAGACATGTTTTATTTTTACTTACATGTTGAGAGTGAAACTGAACGAGACTCCTTCATTATCTGGTGCAGGATTCTGAGCTCTTTCTGTGTTTTCATGGTTTTAACCCCACCACCCTACACTAACCCCACCACCCTACACTAACCCCACCACTCTACACTAACCCCACCACCCTACACTAACCCCACCACCCTACACTAACCCCACCACCCTACACTAACCCCACCACCCTACACTAACCCCACAACCCTACACTAACCCCACCACCCTACACTAACCCCACCACCCTACACTAACCCCACCACCCTACACTAACCCCACCACTCTACACTAACCCCACCACCCTACACTAACCCCACCACTCTACACTAACCCCACCACCCTACACTAACCCCACCACTCTACACACCCCACCGCTCTACACTAACCCCACCACCCTACACTAACCCCACCACTCTACACTAACTCCACCACCCTACACTAACCCCACCACTCTACACTAACCCCACCACTCTACACTAACACCACCACCCTACACTAACACCACCACCCTACACTAACCCCACCACCCTACACTAACCCCACCACCCTACACTAACCCCACAACCCTACACTAACTCCACCACCCTACACTAACCCCACCACTCTACACTAACCCCACCACTCTACACTAACCCCACCACCCTACACTAACCCCACCACCCTACACTAACCCCACCACCCTACACTAACCCCACCACTCTACACTAACTCCACCACCCTACACTAACCCCACCACTCTACACTAACCCCACCACTCTACACTAACACCACCACCCTACACTAACACCACCACCCTACACTAACCCCACCACTCTACACTAACCCCACCACTCTACACTAACTCCACCACCCTACACTAACCCCACCACTCTACACTAACCCCACCACTCTACACTAACCCCACCACTCTACACTAACCCCACCACTCTACACTAACCCCACCGCTCTACACTAACCCCACCACTCTACACTAACCCCACCACTCTACACTAACCCCACCACTCTACACTAACCCCACCACTCTACACTAACCCCACCACTCTACACTAACCCCACCACTCTACACTAACTCCACCACCCTACACTAACCCCACCACTCTACACTAACCCCACCACTCTACACTAACCCCACCACCCTACACTAACCCCACCACCCTACACTAACCCCACCACCCTACACTAACCCCACCACTCTACACTAACTCCACCACCCTACACTAACCCCACCACTCTACACTAACCCCACCACTCTACACTAACCCCACCACTCTACACTAACTCCACCACCCTACACTAACCCCACCACTCTACACTAACCCCACCACTCTACACTAACCCCACCACCCTACACTAACCCCACCACTCTACACTAACCCCACCACTCTACACTAACTCCACCACCCTACACTAACCCCACCACTCTACACTAACCCCACCACCCTACACTAACCCCACCACTCTACACTAACTCCACCACCCTACACTAACCCCACCACTCTACACTAACCCCACCACTCTACACTAACACCACCACCCTACACTAACACCACCACCCTACACTAACCCCACCACTCTACACTAACCCCACCACTCTACACTAACTCCACCACCCTACACTAACCCCACCACCCTACACTAACCCCACCACTCTACACTAACCCCACCACCCTACACTAACCCCACCACCCTACACTAACCCCACCACTCTACACTAACCCCACTGCCACATGCTCAGCATCCCCTCACGGTGTATAGGGTGGAGTTGAGGTGTAGAGGAACTCTTGTGCTGCTGTACAGTGTGTGTGTTACTGTAGGTTTTGCTCTGATTGTTCTACACAAGTCTCCATTACAGCTCCTCTGTAGTGTCAGGAAGGCTGGGCTTGTATTAGCTTGAGTGAGTTCAACCATCTGTTTTGTGTTTTTTGTGCTTTGTTTGTCGGTTGGGTGTAAAATCCCACTGAGGAGGAGGTTAACATTCTGTTACACACTCATAAGAACAATAATGTTAATCAGCTTTATGTGTAACATGAGACTCAACACACACTGTAGTGTTCTCCATGACACTTCACTACACACAGCTACACACACTGTAGTGTTCTCCATGACACTTCACTACACACACTGTAGTGTTCTCCATGACACTTCACTACACACACTGTAGTGTTCTCCATGACACTTCACTACACACACTGTAGTGTTCTCCATGACACTTCACTACACACACTGTAGTGTTCTCCATGACACTTCACTACACACACTGTAGTGTTCTCCATGACACTTCACTACACACACTGTAGTGTTCTCCATGACACTTCACTACACACACTGTAGTGTTCTCCATGACACTTCACTACACACACTGTAGTGTTCTCCATGACACTTCACTACACACACTGTAGTGTTCTCCATGACACTTCACTACACACACTGTAGTGTTCTCCATGACACTTCACTACACACACTGTAGTGTTCTCCATGACACTTCACTACACACAGCTACACACACTGTAGTGTTCTCCATGACACTTCACCACACACAGCTACACACACACTGTAGTGTTCTCCATGACACTTCACTACATACAGCTACACACACTGTAGTGTTCTCCAAGACACTTCACCACACACAGCTACACACACACTGTAGTGTTCTCATTGACACTTCATTACACACACTGTAGTGTTCTCCATGACACGTCACTACACACAGCTACACACACACTGTAGTGTTCTCCATGACACTTCACTACACACACTGTAGTGTTCTCCATGACACTTCACTACACACAGCTACACACACTGTAGTGTTCTCCATGACACTTCACTACACACAGCTACACACACTGTAGTGTTCTCCATGACACGTCACTACACACACTGTAGTGTTCTCCATGACACTTCACTACACACAGCTACACACACTGTAGTGTTCTCCATGACACGTCACTACACACACTGTAGTGTTCTCCATGACACTTCACTACACACAGCTACACACACTGTAGTGTTCTCCATGACACTTCACCACACACACTGTAGTGTTCTCCATGACACTTCACTACACACAGCTACACACACTGTAGTGTTCTCCATGACACGTCACTACACACACTGTAGTGTTCTCCATGACACTTCACTACACACAGCTACACACACTGTAGTGTTCTCCATGACACTTCACTGCACACAACTACACACACTGTAGTGTTCTCCATGACACTTCACTACACACAGCTACACACACTGTAGTGTTCTCCATGACACTTCACTGCACACAACTACACACACTGTAGTGTTCTCCATGACACTTCACTGCACACAACTACACACACTGTAGTGTTCTCCATGACACTTCACTACACACAGCTACACACACTGTAGTGTTCTCCATGACACTTCACTGCACACAACTACACACACTGTAGTGTTCTCCATGACACTTCACCACACACAGCTACACACACTGTAGTGTTCTCCATGACACTTCACTGCACACAACTACACACACTGTAGTGTTCTCCATGACACTTCACTACACACAGCTACACACACACTGTAGTGTTCTCCATGACACTTCACTACACACAGCTACACACACTGTAGTGTTCTCCATGACACTTCACCACACACACTGTAGTGTTCTCCATGACACTTCACTACACACAGCTACACACACTGTAGTGTTCTCCATGACACGTCACTACACACACTGTAGTGTTCTCCATGACACTTCACTACACACAGCTACACACACTGTAGTGTTCTCCATGACACTTCACTGCACACAACTACACACACTGTAGTGTTCTCCATGACACTTCACTACACACAGCTACACACACTGTAGTGTTCTCCATGACACTTCACTGCACACAACTACACACACTGTAGTGTTCTCCATGACACTTCACCACACACAGCTACACACACTGTAGTGTTCTCCATGACACTTCACTGCACACAACTACACACACTGTAGTGTTCTCCATGACACTTCACTACACACAGCTACACACACACTGTAGTGTTCTCCATGACACTTCACTACACACAGCTACACACATACTGTAGTGTTCTCCATGACACTTCACTACACACAGCTACACACATACTGTAGTGTTCTCCATGACACTTCACTACACACAGCTACACACACTGTAGTGTTCTCCATGACACTTCACCACACACACTGTAGTGTTCTCCATGACACTTCACTACACACACTGTAGTGTTCTCCATGACACTTCACTACACACACTGTAGTGTTCTCCATGACACTTCACTACACACACTGTAGTGTTCTCCATGACACTTCACTACACACAGCTACACACACTGTAGTGTTCTCCATGACACTTCACTACACACACTGTAGTGTTCTCCATGACACTTCACTACACACAGCTACACACACTGTAGTGTTCTCCATGACACTTCACCACACACAGCTACACACACACTGTAGTGTTCTCCATGACACTTCACTACATACAGCTACACACACTGTAGTGTTCTCCATGACACTTCACCACACACAGCTACACACACACTGTAGTGTTCTCATTGACACTTCATTACACACACTGTAGTGTTCTCCATGACACTC
>NC_083482.1:582505-588595 GCF_030014155.1 Tachysurus vachellii | reverse complement strand
CACTACACACAGCTACACACACACTGTAGTGTTCTCCATGACACTTCACTACACACACTGTAGTGTTCTCCATGACACTTCACTACACACACTGTAGTGTTCTCCATGACACTTCACTACACACAGCTACACACACTGTAGTGTTCTCCATGACACTTCACTACACACACTGTAGTGTTCTCCATGACACTTCACTACACACAGCTACACACATACTGTAGTGTTCTCCATGACACTTCACTACACACAGCTACACACACTGTAGTGTTCTCCATGACACTTCACTACACACAACTACACACACTGTAGTGTTCTCCATGACACGTCACTACACACACTGTAGTGTTCTCCATGACACTTCACTACACACAGCTACACACACTGTAGTGTTCTCCATGACACTTCACTGCACACAACTACACACACTGTAGTGTTCTCCATGACACTTCACTACACACAGCTACACACACTGTAGTGTTCTCCATGACACTTCACTGCACACAACTACACACACTGTAGTGTTCTCCATGACACTTCACCACACACAGCTACACACACTGTAGTGTTCTCCATGACACTTCACTGCACACACCTACACACACTGTAGTGTTCTCCATGACACTTCACTACACACAGCTACACACACACTGTAGTGTTCTCCATGACACTTCACTACACACAGCTACACACATACTGTAGTGGTCTCCAGGACTCACACAGCTCATACCTGTAGTGTTCTCCATGACACTTCACTACACACAGCTACACACACACTGTAGTGTTCTCCATGACACTTCACTACACACAGCTACACACATACTGTAGTGTTCTCCATGACACTTCATTACACACACTGTAGTGTTCTCCATGACACTTCACTACACACAGCTACACACACTGTAGTGTTCTCCATGACACTTCACTACACACAACTACACACACTGTAGTGTTCTCCATGACACTTCACTACACACACTGTAGTGTTCTCCATGACACTTCACTACACACAGCTACACACACACTGTAGTGTTCTCCATGACACTTCACCACACACAGCTACACACACTGTAGTGTTCTCCATGACACTTCACTGCACACAACTACACACACTGTAGTGTTCTCCATGACACTTCACTACACACAGCTACACACACACTGTAGTGTTCTCCATGACACTTCACTACACACAGCTACACACACTGTAGTGTTCTCCATGACACTTCACTACACACAGCTACACACATACTGTAGTGTTCTCCATGACACTTCACCACACACAGCTACACACACACTGTAGTGTTCTCCATGACACTTCATTACACACACTGTAGTGTTCTCCATGACACTTCACTACACACAGCTACACACACTGTAGTGTTCTCCATGACACTTCACTACACACAACTACACACACTGTAGTGTTCTCCATGACACTTCACTACACACAACTACACACACTGTAGTGTTCTCCATGACACTTCATTACACACACTGTAGTGTTCTCCATGACACGTCACTACACACAGCTACACACACTGTAGTGTTCTAAACAGCAACAGCAGCTCCAACATCTCACACTCCGTCTCGGTGCATGAGTGTGTTTCAGTCACAACATTTATTATTATTAACGTCAATGTCTCTTCTTACTCACAATAATAACAACAATAACAATAATAATAATAATAATAAGTTGAATGATTATCTTCTATACACAATGTTTTCTGTCTACAGCTAATTCACATGTCACAGTATCAGAACTGATTTGCTTGTCCTCTGCTCCTGAGATTACAATCAGGCTTAACGAGTCTGAATTGTAATAACGAGTCTGTTCTTGTTTCACGATTCAGCGACTCCATTTAAATGCACCGTGTTAATTGCAGACAGAAGCTCATTTAAATAGAGTGTGTGCATTTTTTCAATTCGCTCCTGATTGGGTGCCTGCTGGAGAAGTCCTCAAAGTTTAATCATCAAATTTAATCATCAGTTTTCGCTGCTTGACACACGTCCTCGAACAGAAAGTGGATTTCTCCGAGAGCAGCCTTGGCGAGGTTTCTACAGTCACACACAAACACACAGCTGCTAATGATGCAGTTTTACACAAAGAGAAAGTGAGGGGATAAAATTTATGTTTATTTAAATGCACCTTAATGCTGAAATTATATCCAGCACTTTTCAAAGGGAGAAGAACTACAGAGAAACAAATAGAGAAGAATAACAATGCTGATCTTCTGAGAAGTGGACACCATTGTTCTGAAGCTCACAAAACATCCAAGAAGTAGATTTAAAGAAGCACAGACCTTCTCACTTCAGTTAGTGTTGGTGTTCAAATAACAGGAGGAAATAACACACGTCTGAAGGTCTGAACTGGCCGAGAACAGACGTCTGTGCTGAACCCAGCACCAGATACGAGCTGCTCACAATCACAACTCCAACAACCAATGTTTCTTCTCAGCACTCTAGAAGACCTACAGCACATGATGGAGGATTTCGGCTGCGGTTACTGCTGCTAAAGGGCATGCAGCCAGTTATTGACCTTAACACTGGTGCTGTCGTGTTGGATAACAGTGTGCCTTAAATAACTCTACAACTTTAGAACTGTGATTTTTATTTACACTTTTATTCACCTCTGCTGTTGTAAGTCTAGTGTTACAGCACAACGTGTGATAAATAAGGATGTATTGGGGAACCCATGAAGGGGCAAACACATTTACACAGCAGTGAACTATGTGTTTATGACTGAAAATGCAGCAACCTAGTGGGTCTTCAATCAAATTAAACTCACACACACTGCACACACACATATATCACACACACACACACACACATACACACACACACGTCACCTCACTTTATCTTTGTTCTTGATGCCTACAGAGTAAGCAATGAAATTTCACCTCCTGCAAACACATCACTTTCAGCTCTTTGTCACAGCGGGAGGAGGAACACAGACTCATACACATGATGGCTTCAAATAAATAGGGTTTAAGGACTTAAAACACATTAAACAGGACAAAGGACGAGGGAACACTGACGATACACTGACGATACACTGACGATACACTGACGATACACTGACGATACACTGACGATGATTCTGCCCTCCCATCGGCAACAAGACAATGAACACATAGGGAACAGGTGTGCAGAGACGGGGAGGAGTTAACAAAGGCGGGGCAGAACACGTGACACGGAACATAAACATACGCACATGGCCAAAAGTCCGAGCTGAACCGTAACACTCTTATTCCACCCCGTGTGATGTTTCTGTGTGTATGTGATATATGTTTGTGTGTATTATGTATGTTGTGTGATGAGTGTGTGTGTCTGTGATGTGTGTGTGATGTGTGTGTGATATGTGTGTGATGTGTTTGTGTGAGATAAGTTTGTGTGTGTGTGTGTGTATGGGTGTGAGGTGTGTGTAGTGTGAGTGTGTGTGTGTATGGGTGTGAGGTGTGTGTATGGGTGTGAGGTGTGTGTAGTGTGAGTGTGTGTGTGTGTATGGGTGTGAGGTGTGTGTAGTGAGTGTGTGAGTGTGTATGGTGTGTGTGTGTGTGTGTGTGTATGGTGTGTGTTTGTGTGTATGGTGTGTGTGTGTGTATGGTGTGTATGTATGTGTGTGTCTGTGTGTGTATGTATGTATGTGTGTGTGTGTATGGTGTGTGTGTGTGTTTGTGTGTGTATGGTGTGTATGTATGTGTGTGTGTGTGTTTGTGTATATGGTGTGTGTGTGTTTGTGTGTATGGTGTGTGTGTGTTTGTGTGTATGGTGTGTGTGTATATGGTGTGTGTGTGTGTTTGTGTGTATGGTGTGTGTGTGTTTGTGTGTATGGTGTGTGTGTATGGTGTGTGTGTGTGTGTGTGTGTGTGTATGGTGTGTGTGTGTGTGTGTGTGTGTCTGTGTGTGTATGTATGTATGTGTGTGTGTGTATGATGTGTGTGTGTGTTTGTGTGTATGGTGTGTGTGTGTATGGTGTGTATGTATGTGTGTGTGTATGTGTGTGTGTGTGTTTGTGTATATGGTGTGTGTGTGTGTGTGTTTGTGTGTATGGTGTGTGTGTGTTTGTGTGTATGGTGTGTGTGTATATGGTGTGTGTGTGTGTTTGTGTGTATGGTGTGTGTGTGTATGGTGTGTGTGTATGGTGTGTGTGTGTGTGTGTGTGTGTGTGTGTGTGTGTGTGTGTATGGTGTGTGTGTGTGTGTGTGTGTGTGTGTGTGTGTGTGTGTATGTGTGTGTAAACTCACAGCGAAACGGCGTCTCATCTGAAGAATCTGGACAATCTGCTTCACCATCACACAGCCAGTTCTCTGACACACACACTTGTCTGTCTGCACACAGAAACTCTCCATCATCACACACTGGAGAGAAAGAGAGAGGGAGAGGTAGGGAGGAAGAATGGAGTGGTGGAGAAGGAGAAAGGTAAGAGCAGGAAAAGAATAAATGCCACATCAAGAAGAAAAGCAGAAGAGAAAGATACGTTCAGGTGAATGACAGAAGGAGGGGCAGAGATGATGGAGAGATGCATCTGATAAGTCATAGAACAACAGACAAAAAGATAGAGAGAAAGAAAAACAGGCAGAGAGATTAAAGTGGAAGTGATAGATATGTATGGAATGATAGTGAACAGAAGAAAGGAGGTGAAGAAGAGATAATGCCAAAGATGGATGAGTGATAATGGGAAGTGATGTAAAGATGAGAATGAGCGAGGGATAGAGGAAGAGAGTATTGATGGACAGAGCGGAGGACAACATGACACTTTAGATTAAGCTAAACATGAATATTTGCGATGAGAGATATGAATATGTATGCATTATGCAAATGACACAGCTATACAAATAGTGATAGTTAAATGTGTATACAGTGTAAATGAAAGTGAATTAAACGTGTAGATTAAAACCGTATGGTGTGATATCACTCCAGAAAAGAAAAACAAATCCAAAATGATGAAGTGTACAGCACTGTTTCCGTCGGCAACAAGCATCACGCTCAGTGATCGGGCATCAATTAACACTTCAATCACAAACGTCAGTTATTCGGAATATTTCTAAAACATCTTCACTTTCTTCCTTGTGCACGGCAGCTACAAGGCTAATGTTAGCATGGTTAGCATGGTTAGCATGGTGCGCTGCAGTAAATGTGCATGTGTAAGCTGGATGAGTTTAAATCCTCAGAGAGGAGAAAAGCTCCATCGTTCCTGTAATGCAGAGTTCTTGTTGTGTTACTCACAGTAATGATTTATTCCTCACTGACACAGCAGGACTAACTCTGCTTCTGAAACAGGAATCAGGTCTTTAATTCCCTGGTTCACAGTGTGGCGTTTACTAAAACACGGAAGAGCTTCACATTAAAGCCCTTTACAGGGAACGAGTGTGTCTCCAGTCCCTAAGTCACTTCGGCAGAAGGACAACAATCTTCTTCATGAGAACTTTTCTCCACTGGCTTTAAAGTGAGTGTTGAATTGATAATATAAAGTCTGGGGAAACAAATCTGTAAACATTGAGTCACTACAGAAGAAGAGATGAACCTGCACTCGTTTTTTTTAAATGTAAGGTTATAGTGGATAAAAAGAGTCGCATATAGAAGGCGAGTCATTAATATACGTAAATGCTGGAATCTGATTGGTCATAAGTGTTCATTATGTTAGCAGTACAGCGTGACAGATTTACATCAATGTGCTCGTTCTGATACGATATCGTTTCCATAGTAACAACTCAATCGCAGAGAACCCAGTGGAACCAGTATGTGGAACAAGCCGGAGGTGACGGCGGTGAGGGAAAAACTCCCTGAGATGATAAGAGGAAGAAACCTTGAGAGGAACCAGACTCAGCAGTGAACCTCATCCTCATTTGGGTGACACTCTACAGTAAATAGTGTAAATGTAAATAATGTCCTTTCTACAACAGTTTATAATAGTGCAGCCGAGAGCTCCTGAGGAACTAATGGGTCATCATAAACTCTGAGTTCAGCACAGACCTGATTGCTGATAAACACCAGAACATACAGCTGACTGACACAACATTGGTTCAGAAGAAGACATGACGTCTCCTGGTGGCTTCATACACAACAATCCCATGAGACACTGACTGACCATGA
>NC_083482.1:577505-580005 GCF_030014155.1 Tachysurus vachellii | reverse complement strand
ATTAGTGATCTCCTTTAAACACGGTCAGAAAATCACTTGTTTTATTAGAATAACTCAATAAATTGGTCAGAATTTCAGCTGAACACCTTGAAGCCTAAACACTACTGTACATCACCATCATAGTGATGGAGGCAAAGCTTCATAAAAATGGATGGAAATCATTTAAATGTCAAACCTACCACACTGTTAGAGACCGAACCCTAATAAAAAAAATATATTTAACACATTTTAATGAATTCTTTATTTATTTAACAACAATGAGTGTGTATATTCATGCTTTATTAATTACACATTATTCTTTAATCCTAGGCACATTAAAAATCATGTTAATTAAATACACTAATCTGTAAGTCATTAAAGATTTGCTGCATTTAAACACACACACACACACACACACACACACACACACATCCTTTAAACACTACATTTATTATGTTCATGTTCAAGCCACAGATGTTTATTTCTGTAGTGTGTAAAATGTTCATTAGCTGTCATTTCAGTGATGCATGATGGGTAATTTAACACTAGAACACACATTAGCACTGGTGTACTGGGGTGGGGGGGTGGGGGGTGTCGGTGTGAATCAGGGTTACACTCTGCTTTCAGCTGTGAGCGGTTTGTTCCACAGAAGAATAAGACACAAAACGGACAGATGTCTCTCTTCTCAGATCCCAAAAGAAGCCGAAGGATGAAGGAGAGAAAGACCTGAGGAAACGGTGGTGTGGTGGCAGATGGTTTCTGGTGAAAAACTCCGTAACACAGCAGTAAGTGAATGAGCGCAGCGGCGTAAAGGAGAGAGAAAGAAAGCTTTTCATGGCTCAGGCAGCGATTACAGCCTCACACTTTGGACTTTTCAGATTTCTCTTTGGTTTGTACAAAAACAGCAGGAAGCTTCCTGAAGCTCTTTCTAACAATGACACTGAAGCACTGCATGATGGGAAATCATCTAATTATCAGGAAGATTCTCTGTGATTGACATCATGACGAATTGTGTTGAAAAAAAAACCCCGAATTAAAGCCTTTGTAGCTAAAACAGACGCAGTTACACTGCAGTGTGTAGATTTGGAATAAAACAGTAGTGGAGATCGTTTGGAGGTCACCAGCAATTTATTTAGTAACCTGATGTAAAGTTGACAAACGCTGACAGATTTCAGTTCACATGGAACCTGGGAAGGCTACAGACACAGGAAGTGATGCAATGTCTCAACAGCAGTTAGATGTTTATGTCTCAACAGCAGTTAGATGTTTATGTCTCAACAGCAGTTAGATGTTTGGCCATTAAGTAAAAGGAGAAGAAGCGCTGATGGTCCTGAAGGCTTCTGGTTTTCCTTCATCATGAAGAGTTCTTCACCCTTTAACTGCTGCTTATAGCTGTATCACTTATTAGTATCATTTTAATGATCATATTATAACTGCTATACAATATTAAAGTGTAGGCTACATTACTCATTAGCTATATTCGCCTTGTAACAGCTACAAAGACGTGTCATAACTCATCACATAAAGCTCTTTATTTCTGATATTTCACTTCTGGCTAAAAAATCGTTTCAGTTTGTTACAGCTGTTAACTTCCCAACACACCATGACCATGCTCATTTATTTATTTATTTTATCCTGTAAGTAAGTGTAGTCAGGACCCAAACACACACACACACACACACACACACAGAGCTAGGGTGGAATTTGTGTTTGAAGAACACATTGAGAACATGTGAAACTCACAAATTTAAGATCACACAGCTGTGAAGGAAGTTAGACAGACAGACAGACAGACAGACAGTTAGACAGACAGACATTCAGACAGACAGGCAGACAGACAGTTAGACAGACAGACAGACAGACAGACAGACAGACAGTTAGACAGACAGACAGACAGTTAGACAGACAGACAGGCAGACAGACAGGCAGACAGACAGGCAGACAGACAGACAGTTAGACAGACAGACAGTTAGACAGACAGACAGACAGACAGACATTCAGACAGGCAGACAGACAGACAGACAGACAGACAGACAGTTAGACAGACAGACAGACAGACAGACAGTTAGACAGACAGACAGGCAGACAGACATTCAGACAGACAGACAGACAGACAGACAGACAGTTAGACAGACAGACAGACAGACAGACAGTTAGACAGACAGACAGGCAGACAGACATTCAGACAGACAGACAGACAGACAGACAGACAGACAGACAGACAGACAGGAACACAAAGGGCTAAAGGTTATATTATAAAATTCTTCTGAAATATTCTGAAAAGCTACAAGAGCCAAAAGCTTCTCCTCTGATTGTTAAGGTTAACTTGTTTTCTCTGTGGACATCACAGACATTTTAGGGCCCATGTGTTTGTTCTGGATGAGTTTTGACTGGTGAAACACCACCACCACATGCAAACAAATGCGCACACACACACACACACACGCACACACACACACACACACACACACACATGGTTCATCTCCTTTACACAGCAGACCAAATGTCATGTACCTGGCAG
>NC_083482.1:565005-572505 GCF_030014155.1 Tachysurus vachellii | reverse complement strand
GATGGTCCATGATGTGTAGAAGGAAGGAAATGATGTGCATGTAGAAAAAAGATTCTTATTTTTAAATTGATGTGTAAATAATGTAGCAGGTTGGTGACGTGATTTGACCATAACTCTGATTCTCTGACAGAAGAATCCTTCTCTATGTCACCATCACACACACACACACACACACACACACACACACACAACACTCAGCCTTAACCAGATTCAGAGTAAAATATCATACAGTCACGTATCGATCAGATCCATTAAATCACATTAGATCAAATGTCATCATGTCATACATTCAGTGAGATCATTAAATATCCTCAGGTTTGATCTCCTCCTCCTGTCAGTCCAGTAATAAATGTCCAGTTTGTTCTAAAGAAACGTGATGGCTGAACATGCACAACTGTTCACCAGAGAGAACCAGGTCTGAACATGACTAGAACAGGCCTGAGGATCCAGGCAGGAGAAAAATATGTTGAGATGCTGTTTTTATTTTTTACAGTCCAGTGTTTCTGTCGTTTGTTATGTTGAAGTCTGCTGGACGAAGTCTGGAACTCCACCTTCCTCTAACAGGGTTCAGGGGAGGTGTTAATACCACACAAGTGTGCACACATCACCGGAGGGCAGACGGCTTGTTAGAACATCAACAGAACTGCACACTGGACAACACTTTATTCTTTATTTCTCATCCCCAGTGAATAATAACACAGCTCTGAATCCACAATAAACCTGATGTTACTGGGTCTGTAATGTTACTTCCTGTCACCAGTCATCACTTTACATATAGACGACATGCAGGTAACTGTCTGGTCCAGTGGTGTGAGGACACCAAGTCAACATAAACAACCTACACTGAGCCTCAATGTGTTACTCCTTCACCATCCATCTCTTTATCTCTCTCTCTCTCTCTCTCACACACACACAGATACGCTCACACACACACACTCAAACACCCTCACACACACACACACACACACACACACAGATACGCTCACACACACACTCACACACACACTCACACACACACACTCAAACACCCTCACACACCCTCACACACACACACACACACACACACAGATACGCTCACACACACACTCACACACACACTCACACACACAGATATGCTCACACAAACAGATATGCTCACACACACTTACACACACACACTCACACACACACAAACAGATATGCTCACACACACACACTCACACACACACACAGATACGCTCACACACACACTCACACACACTCACACACACTCACACACACTCACACACACACACACAGATATGCTCACACAAACAGATATGCTCACACACACTTACACACACACACACTTACACACACTCACACACACACTCACACACACAGATATGCTCACACAAACAGATATGCTCACACACACTTACACACACACACTTACACACACTCACACACACTCACACACACACTCACACACAGATATGCTCACACACACTTACACACACACACTCACACACACACACACACACACACACACTCACACACAAACAGATATGCTCACACACATACTTACACACACACACTCACACACACACACAGATACGCTCACACATACACTCACACACACTCACACACACAGATATGCTCACACAAACAGATATGCTCACACACACTTACACACACACACTCACACACACACACACACACTCACACACACTCACACACAAACAGATATGCTCACACACACACTTACACACACACACACATTCACACACACACTCACACACACAGATATGCTCACACAAACAGATATGCTCACACACACTTACACACACACACACACACACACTCACACACACACAAACAGATATGCTCACACACACACACACACACACACACACACTCACACACAAACACACACACACACAGATACGCTCACACACACACTCATACACACACTCACACACACACACACACACACAGATATGCTCACACAAACAGATATGCTCACACACATACACACACACTTACACACACTCACACACACACTCACACACACAGATATGCTCACACAAACAGATATGCTCACACACACTTACACACACACACACACACTTACACACACTCACACACACAGATATGCTCACACAAACAGATATGCTCACACACACACACACACACACTCTCACACACACACACACACACAGAGACACACCTGTCTATATTTTAAAGAAAGTATGGAAGCCCATTTCCAGCACCAATAAAAAAATATAAAGGTAATTGTGACAATATCTTTCTCATAACTGCAAGTTTACTGAGTTGCATTTTTTGATCATTGTGTTTATCTTTGAACGTCATCACACGAGTTACAAAGATGCACTGACAATACATCAATCACTCTCTATAAGGGCCTACAGTATAGAAGAACAAAACTTCTCAGCACACACTCCTTACCTGGAGCCACAGTTCAGGTTCTGCGTTATCTGATGGTCAAAACTGCTGGAACAAAATCAGACTTATAAATATACTGTATGACGTCACAATTAACTTTTTTCCTCCATGAATTGAGAGACCAGAATAGGACCAAAACCTGAGCTCTGATCAATACAGAAATGAAGTAGAAAGAAGCAGAGAAAGAGAAATAAAGACTCGCACAAAAGAGAAGGAGAGAAAAGGGACTAGACAGAAGACAAAAACAGATAGAAAGACTACAGTGAGACTATAAAGGGACTAAAAAGAGACAAGACATTACACTGAGTAAAATGAAATGAGACAGAGAAACGCCACCAGACGCAGGGCTCAAACCCGGACCTCCACCAATGGTCTTATCCACATCACACTGTAGCAAGTCAGGTCCAACCGCAGGGACACGGTGCGTTAACTACCTTTAATTACACATAAACTATACAAAAGACATCTTACAAAATGGAACATAACTACAGCATGGCAACTTACTTAACATTACATGATCGTAACTATACATAAACAGTTCTCTAAAACCTGGACGATGTTGAGATACACGTTCACGTGTTCTGATAGTGAGACAACGACTGACCCCCGCAGACAAGGTGCAAGCTTGTACAGAGCCCTGAATCACATTAGGAAAGGGTGTGTCACGGCCCCCATGGGAATTAACACAATAATACACACATAAACCGTTTGTCAGCCCCCCCTAGTGGTCAAGGGATTGTCCAAAGAACTCCTGACACACTGTCAAAAGAATGTGAACACAAACTGTAAGGCATCAATGTTTTACGTTTCTAACTTACTTATTGATTAAATTAGACTATGATCGTGTCTAATTACTGTGATACACTTTCTACATCTCAGGATTTCTATAAAATTCCACTGCGTGATTTTATAATCTCTTTAAATCCAGAATTCAAATTGTCTCCCCTCAGCTGTGGAGGAGTTTTGGTGACTTGGCCGTCTCTGTAGTTTACCTGTAGAAGCAGAACGTTAATGTCAACACCACAGCAGCCTTGGATTCAGAGTCTTACAGCAGACTTCAACATCTATAACATCTATAAAGTCCCCAGTAGGACTGCAGATCGATTATTTTAGTAATGGAGTATTTTGCAGATTATTCTATTGATTAATGGAGTCATCACATTACTTTTTCTTTATTAGAAGGGAAAACTAAATATGCAAGAGAAAATACAGGTCTGTTAAAATGAACAAACAATTTGTTTACCTTTTAGATAAACAAATAGTTGAATATTAAATTCTCTGGTGTCTCTCTTCAAGGTGTGTGTGTGTGTGTGTGTGTGTGTGTGTGTGTGTGTGTGTGTGTTTGGGGGACATCATTACTAGCCACCATATTGATTGACAGTCTTAAATAGTCACTACATACAGCCACAACCAACATACATATTTACAGGCCTTCATTTCAACTAGCATCCATAATGATTTAGGCTAAAAATGAACGCTAACGTTACCTTGTGCGACTCAGTGGACCTGATGTGAGGACTGAGTGTTTTTGGATGAGATGTTGAAGCACTGAACTTGTACTTTTGTGCTACACCAGTTCAGACTTACAGAAAACACACTGAATCTCCTCCTCGCCCCTCGCTGCTTTCTCCACGTTCCTCCGTTTGTCATTTTGAAGCATCTGTGTTATCGTCACATGTCCGGAGTTTAGCGGCTTGTGCGTCAGTAATAACGCTGTTGGTGTAGTTAAAGTAAATGGACTAAACAAAGCTGATTTTTTATTCTGGAGTTAGTGGAGTAATGATTTCAGCCCCAGTCCCCAGGCTAAGTGTTTATTAATGTGAAATACTCCAGTGGGCTTTACAGGAAGCAGTTTAGCACATAATGTATTTACACATGTGAACAGACACAGATCGAGGTAACGAGGTCTGATATTAATCTGATAAACATGTCACAGTTCATTGAGCAGTGCATTATATCACACGGACGTGATTACACTTACTCAACAAAGCTCCATTCTAGATTGGACAGGGTTCGTGCTACAGTATGTAGCATCATAACACCACAAAAACTTTAAATCACTCAACACATACTTCTGTCATCTGTCCCGCTGTGTGTTTATGATTTGATTGGACAAGAGGACGATGAATCCACTTCCTTTGCGTTTATTAATTCTAAATGGAGAAGAGATGTAGAGGCGTGTCTCTCTGTGCAAGGGCTCTGATTGGCTGCATTCTAGATTGTAGCTAATCTACATGAGGATGAACTTGTTCCTGATGTCTGTTTATTTCAGAAAGACACTGACGCTTTGTCCTGAACATTAACACCTGCTGCTCATGTTCAGAGAGACTAATGTCATTAAAATATATATTAGAATTTATACTCTGTAGTGCTAAAAGTTTGTGCACCCCCTGACCATCATATTCTTAGATCTTTGTGTTTATTCACCTTTTTTTATGCTTTGCATCTTTAAGCATATTTGATAATATCATGTTATATTCTAATATAATCTTATAGTCTAAAGATGAAACAAAAACAATTTTGTTAATCTGATGATGTCATAACCACAGTTAGAGATAATGAGATAATGACCTTGTACAGCGATTTGAGCTGTTAGTACATTAATGAACACTAGCGTACATTTCATTCTTTTACACCTCGTTTATTAAAACTCGGTGACAGTGCAGAGATCCGTTATAGCGGCATAACCGAGAGAGGAGCGCGAGAGAGGAGCGCGAGAGAGGAGCGCGAGAGAGTAACATCAGTACATTCAGTATCGTTCAGTACCATTAGTGCATTCATTATCATTCAGTACCATCAGTACATTCAGTATCGTTCAGTACCATCAGTACTGTTCAGTATCGTTCAGTACCATCAGTACTGTTCAGTATCGTTCAGTAACATCAGTACTGTTCAGTATCGTTCAGTACCATCAGTACTGTTCAGTATCGTTCAGTAACTTCAGTACTGTTCAGTATCGTTCAGTAACATCAGTACATTCAGTATCGTTCAGTACCATCAGTACATTCAGTATCGTACAGTACCATCAGTACTGTTCAGTATCGTTCAGTAACTTCAGTACTGTTCAGTATCGTTCAGTACCATCAATACATTCAGTATCGTTCAGTACCATCAGTACATTCAGTATCGTACAGTACCATCAGTACTGTTCAGTATCGTTCAGTAACATCAGTACCATCAGTACTGTTCAGTATCGTTCAGTAACATCAGTACTGTTCAGTATCGTTCAGTACCATCAGTACTGTTCAGTATCGTTCAGTAACATCAGTACCATCAGTACTGTTCAGTATCGTTCAGTAACATCAGTACCATCAGTACTGTTCAGTATCGTTCAGTAACATCAGTACTGTTCAGTATCGTTCAGTACCATCAGTACTGTTCAGTATCGTTCAGTAACATCAGTACCATCAGTACTGTTCAGTATCGTTCAGTAACATCAGTACCATCAGTACTGTTCAGTATCGTTCAGTAACATCAGTACTGTTCAGTATCGTTCAGTACCATCAGTACCATCAGTACTGTTCAGTATCGTTCAGTAACATCAGTACCATCAGTACTGTTCAGTACTGTTCAGTACCATCAGTACCATCAGTACTGTTCAGTATCGTTCAGTACCATCAGTACTGTTCAGTATCGTACAGTACCATCAGTACCATCAGTACTGTTCAGTATCGTTCAGTAACATCAGTACCATCAGTACTGTTCAGTACTGTTCAGTACCATCAGTATCGTTCAGTAACATCAGTACCATCAGTACTGTTCAGTATCGTACAGTACCATCAGTACCGTTCAGTATCGTACAGTACCATCAGTACTGTTCAGTACCATCAGTACTGTTCAGTACCATCAGTACCATAAATAACCCCTAATCGAGTGTAAACTCAGAGGTATGTAACATCTATGTTTAACAACAAATACATTCCCACAGGAGACCATTAAAGATTCAGACAGTAAACAGAAATAAATGCTCAGTAAAATAAACACTTACTGTGTTCAGCTCCGAACACTGAAGTCATGTCACACACAGGAAATAATCCGGTTAGGGTCAAAAGCGCTAAAAGAAACTCGGACATCGCGCCAATTTGGTCCGCGGCTAAAAAAATGTAAAAAGAAACCCAACTGCTGAGCACTAACACTGAGCACTAACACTGAGCACTAACACTGAGCACTAACACTGAGCACTAACACTGAGCACTGGAGTACTAATGAGGCGCGCGAGAGCCGGTCTCGAGCCTGACTGGAACTCTCTCATACACTCACTCTGTATCTTGCGCACTCTCTCTTTCTCGCGCGCGCGCGCGCACTCTCGCTCTCTCTCTCTCTCTCTCTCTCTCTCTGTCTCTGTCTTTCTCTCGCAAACACACACACACACATATTCTCTCTCTCTCACTCTCAAACTACTCACTTACACACACACAGACACACTTGCTTCACGGCTTTCCCACCAGGTGTGTGTGTGTGTGTGTGTGTAAGAAAGTGGCTTTATAAATGTGTGTGGTTTAATAAGGGTGTATATAATTTGTTTAATATATTTGTGTGTGTGTGTGTGATGACTCCCTCACTCCTACACTACAGTATAGGATGATCTAGCCTGTTCTGTGTGGAACAGTATGTAGGGCAGCAGTAAGAGATTCAGACAGCACTGCTGTTACACATTACCATCTACTCTAACACAACAAAACAGTGTTCAGTGTCAAACACACAACTGGTGTTTAATCCCTGAACACACACAGTGTTTATTCTCTCAGGCATTGATCCTGACACACACATCACTGTATGTTTTAGGTGATAAGTACACTGATATCACACCACTGAGAATTGTGACAACACTACACCCTAAATAGTGCACTGTGTAGTGAATAGGGGACGACACTGACCCTCAGGGGTGTGTTCAAGGAGTGTGTTCAGGGGTGTGTTCAGGGGTGTGTTCAGGGGTGTGTTCTCATTCATTTGAATATGTGAGTGTTTAACAACCATTACAGCTGTCATTAGCAAATAATCTCTCTCTCTCCCTCACACACACACACTCACACACTCATGTGCACTCACACACTCGCACTCACACACTCGCACTCA
>NC_083482.1:550005-552505 GCF_030014155.1 Tachysurus vachellii | reverse complement strand
TTACACACAGACTTTATTGTTGTCATTTTACATGCGCACACACACACTTTATTTTGTCATTTTACACACACACACACACACACACACACACACACACACACACACACACACACACTTTATTGCTGTCATTTTACACACACACTTTATTTTTGTCATTTTACACACACACACTTTATTTTTGTCATTTTACACACACACACACGCACACACTTTATTTGTCATTTTACACACACACACACACACACTTTATTTGTCATTTTACACACCCACACTTTATTGCTGTCATTTTACACACACACACACACACACACTTTATTTTTGTCATTTTACACACACACTTTATTTTTGTCATTTTACACACACTTTATTGCTGTCATTTTAAACACACACACTTTATTGTTGTCAATTTAACATGCGCACACACACACACTTTATTGTTGTCATTTTACAAACACACACTTTATTGCTGTCATTTTACACACACACTTTATTTTTGTCATTTTACACACACACACACACACACACACACACACACACACACACACACTTTATTTGTCATTTTACACACCCACACTTTATTGCTGTCATTTTACACACACACACACACACACTTTATTTTTGTCATTTTACACACACACTTTATTTTTGTCATTTTACACACACTTTATTGCTGTCCTTTTAAACACACACACTTTATTGTTGTCAATTTAACATGCGCACACACACACACACACTTTATTGTTGTCATTTTACACACACACTTTATTGTTGTCAATTTAACATGCGCACACACACACACTTTATTTTTGTCATTTTACACACAGACTTTATTGTTGTCATTTTACATGCACACACACACACTTTATTTTGTCATTTTACACACACACACACACACACACACACACACACACACACACACACACTTTATTGCTGTCATTTTACACACACACTTTATTTTTGTCATTTTACACACACACACTTTATTTTTGTCATTTTACACACACACACACGCACACACTTTATTTGTCATTTTACACACACACACACACACACACACACACACACACACTTTATTGCTGTCATTTTACACACACACTTTATTTTTGTCATTTTACACACACACTTTATTGTTGTCATTTTACACACACACACACACACACACACACACACACACACTTTATTTGTCATTTTACACACACACACACACACTTTATTGCTGTCATTTTACACACACACTTTATTTTTGTCATTTTACACACACACACACACACACACACACACACACACTTTATTTGTCATTTTACACACACACACACTTTATTGCTGTCATTTTACACAGACACACTTTATTTTTGTCATTTTACACACACACACTTTATTTTTGTCATTTTACACACACACACACACACACACACACACACACACACACTTTATTTGTCATTTTACACACCCACACTTTATTGCTGTCATTTTACACACACACACACACACTTTATTTTTGTCATTTTACACACACACTTTATTTTTGTCATTTTACACACACTTTATTGCTGTCATTTTAAACACACACACTTTATTGTTGTCAATTTAACATGCGCACACACACACACTTTATTTTTGTCATTTTACACACAGACTTTATTGTTGTCATTTTACATGCGCACACACACACTTTATTTTGTCATTTTACACACACACACACACACACACACACACACACACACACACACTTTATTGCTGTCATTTTACACACACACTTTATTTTTGTCATTTTACACACACACACTTTATTTTTGTCATTTTACACACACACACACGCACACACTTTATTTGTCATTTTACACACACACACACACACACTTTATTTGTCATTTTACACACCCACACTTTATTGCTGTCATTTTACACACACACACACACACACACTTTATTTTTGTCATTTTACACACACACTTTATTTTTGTCATTTTACACACACTTTATTGCTGTCATTTTAAACACACACACTTTATTGTTGTCAATTTAACATGCGCACACACACACACTTTATTGTTGTCATTTTACAAACACACACTTTATTGCTGTCATTTTACACACACACTTTATTTTTGTCATTTTACACACACACACACTTTATTGTTGTCAATTTAACATGCGCACACACACACACTTTATTTTTGTCATTTTACACACACACTTTATTGTTGTCATTTTACATGCGCACACACACACTTTATTTTGTCATTTTACACACACACACACACACACTTTATTGCTGTCATTTTACACACACACTTTATTTTTGTCATTTTACACACACACACACACACACACAAACTTTATTGTTGTCATTTTACACACACACTTTATTTTTGTCATTTTACACACACACACTTTATTTTTGTCATTTTACACACACACACTTTATTGTTGTCATTTTACATGCACACACACACACACACACACACACACACTTTATTTTTGTCATTTTACACACACT
>NC_083482.1:535005-545005 GCF_030014155.1 Tachysurus vachellii | reverse complement strand
AGCAGACAGGTGACATGGAGCTGAGACTGAGCACCCAGAGACCTGCCTGCTCCTAACTGTGTGTGTGTGTGTGTGTGTGTGTGTGTGTGTGTGTGTGTGTGTGTGTGTGTGTGTGTGTGTGTAGAGGCTGTGATTCAAACTCGTATTCATTAATTTATCCCCCATCTGTCAGTCTCGCTTGATTCCTGCCTCAGCTTTTCCTCACACATTCATCTGCAGCCACTTAGCTTCTGTGTGTATTGTTAAAGGACTGAGTGTGTGTGTGTGTGTGTGTGTGTGTGTGTGTGTGTGTGTGTGTGTGTGTGTGTGTGTGTGTGGTTAAGTAAAATAAGTATAATAGCTACAGAGATATTCTTTATCTTTGTCCATCCTTTTTATATTTCTCTGTCTTTCAGATTGCTTGTTATTTCCTCACTGCGATCTGCACTGTTTATCTCTCAGCCATGTCTTTTTTATTTTATCCCCTCTTCACTGTCTGTCTGTTGTAAATCTCTCTCTCTCTCTCTCTCTCTCTCTCTCTCTCTCTCTCTCTCTCCCTCTCTCTCTCTGTTTAATCATCTCTGAGTCAGAATGCTCAGTGGAGGGAAACTGAATTATTGAAAGAATGGAAAAGTGGTGAAATGAGTGAAGAAAGAGAAAGAGAAAAAGAGAGAGAGAGAAAGAGAAACACAGAGAGAAAGAGAGAGAGAAAGAGAAAGACAGAGAGAAAGAGAAAGACAGAGAGAAAGAGAGAGAGTGTGAGACAGTGAGAGAGAGAGAGAGAGAGAGAGAGAGAGAGAGAGAGAGAGACAGTGTGTGTGTGTGAGAGAGAGAGAGAGAGAGAGAGAGACAGTGTGTGTGTGTGTGTGAGAGAGAGAGAGAGAGAGAGAGAGAGACAGTGTGTGTGTGTGTGTGTGTGTGTGAGAGAGAGAGAGAGAGAGAGAGAGAGAGAGAGAGACAGTGTGTGTGTGTGTGTGTGTGAGAGAGAGAGAGAGAGAGAGAGAGAGAGAGAGAGAGAGAGACAGTGTGTGTGTGTGTGTGAGAGAGAGAGAGAGAGAGAGAGAGAGAGAGATTAGATTGGACAAACAGAGCATGCAGACGTCTGTAGAGTTTATAACCAGTAGAGAGAACAACACACAGCCCAGAACACAGAGCACAATCAGGCTGATTATCAGTGAATAGACTTGAACAAAGCAGAACATCTGGAAACATCTGAAATGGAGGAATGAAGAGACTCTGAAGAACAGAACCCTGAAACCCCACGAGCTCAGCCATGAACTCCAGCCACAGAAGATCTTCAGTAGCTGCTTTGAGACAATGTTCCCTTTTAAAAGTACTAGACAAACCAAATGGAACTGAATAGAGATGAATGTGTCCATCATCAGAACCTCGTCCCTTCTTCACTCTCCATATCCTCATCCTCCTTCCATCAGACAGCAAGATTCACAGGAGGTCCAGCAAGCTCAGGACCAGCTTCTCCTCCACAGCCATCACCTTCTACCCCTCTACATTACCCCTCTCATTTACCCCTATACACAATCCCTCTACATAACCCCTCTCATTTACCACTCTACATTACCCCTCTACATGACCCCTCTACATTACCCGATACATAACCCCTCTACATTACCCCTCTACATAACCCTTCATTTACCCCTCTACAGTTACCCCTCTCATTTACCCCTCTACATTACCCCTTTACATAACCCTTCATTTACCCCTCTACATTACCTCTCTACATAACCCCTCTACATTACCCCTCTACATTACCCCTCTACATAACCCCTCTCATTTACTTTTCTACATTACCCCTATACATATCCCCTCTACATTACCCCTATACATAACCCTCTACATAACCCCTCTAATTTACCCCCTACATAACCCCGCTCATTTACCCCTCTACATAACCCCTCTACATTACCCCTCTACATAACCTCTCTTGTTTACCCCTTTACATAACACCTCTCATTTACCCCTCTACATATCCCCTCAACATTACCCCTATACATAACCCTCTACATAACCCCTCTAATTTACCCCTCTACATAACCCCGCTCATTTACCCCTCTACATAACCCCTCTACATTACCCCTCTACATAACCTCTCTTGTTTACCCCTTTACATTACCCCTCTCCTTTACCCCTCTACATATCCCCTCTCATTTACCCCTCTACAATACCCCTATACATAACCCCTCTACATTACCTTTCTACATAATCTCTCTCGTTTACATCTTTACATAACCCCTCTCATTTACCCCTCTACATAACCCCTTTACATTACCCCTCTCCTTTACCGCTCTACATAACCTCTCTCATTTACCCCTCTAGATTACCCCTCTACATAACCCTTCTCATTTACCCCTCTACATTACCCCTCTACATAACCCCTCTACATAATCCCTCTCATTTACCCCTCTACATAACCCCTTTACATAACCCCTCTACATAACCCCTCTCATTTACCCCTCTACATAAACCCTCTCATTTACCCCTCTACATTACCCCTCTACATAACCCTTCTCATTTACCCCTCTACATAACCCCTCTACATTACCCCTCTACATAACACTTTTCATTTACCCCTCTACATTACCCCTCTACATAACCCCTCTACATAATCCCTCTCATTTACCCCTCTACATAACCCTTCTACATAACCCCTCTCATTTACCCCTCTACATTACCCCTCTACATAACCCCTCTACATAATCCCTCTCATTTACCCCTCTACATAACCCTTCTACATAACCCCTCTCATTTACCCCTCTACATTACCCCTCTACATAACCCCTCTACATAACCCCTCTCATTTACCCCTCTACATTACCCCTCTTCATAACCCCTCTCAGTTACCCCTCTACTCTCTACCCCTCACATGCTTTACGGTAGCTGTCTGTTCTACACTCTATTATCTCTACATATTGTAGTGTGTTATCTCTATAAACTCAGTGTTTTTTCCCTGAATGATTTCACACTGCTGAATACACCACATGACCTTATACATTTCTCTTCAATATACTTATGACTAATATCTGCATTATTCTCTCTCTCTCTCTCTCTCTCTCTCTCTCTCTCTCTCTCTCTCTCTCTCTTACACACACTAAACACATTACACACTACACACACTAAACCACCATAATTCCCTCCACGCTCACCTCTAAGTTGGAGGTCCTGGGACTCAGCCTGCCGCTCTGTCAATGGATCTCCAACTTCCGGACAGACAGACCACAAGCTGTACAGGTGGGCAAACACACCTCATCCACCCTCACCCTCAGCACTGGAGCTCCCCAGGGTTGTGTTCTGAGCCCCCTGCTGTACTCACTGTACACATATGACTGTGTGGCCACTTCCAGCTCCACCACCATCATCAAGTTTAGTGACGACACTGTTGTGGTGGGCCTGATCTCCAACAACGACGAGACGACCCACCTACAGGAGACTAAAAACCTGGAGAGATGGTGCCAGGAGAACAATCTACTCCTGAACGTCAGGAAGACTAAGGAGTTGATAGTGGACTTCAGCACGAAGCAGGAGCGGTCATACCAACCGCTAAACATCAACGGGACCCCAGTGGAGAGAGTGGACAGTTTCCGGTACCTAGGTGTTCACATCACACAGGACCTGTCTTGGTCCTGTCACATCAACACCCTGGTGAAGAAGTCTCGGCAGCATCTGTACCATCTGAGACGCTTAAGGGACTTCAGACTGCCCTCTCAGGTGCTAAAGACTTTCTACACCTGCACCATTGAGAGTGTCCTGACGGGTAGCATCACTTCCTGGTTCGGGAACAGCACCATGCAGGACAGACGATCCCTCCAGAGGGTGGTGCGGTCAGATGAATGTACCATCCACACTGAGCTCCCTGACCTGCAGGACATCTACAGCACGTGGTACAGGACCAGAGCCAGGAAGATTGTTAAGGATCTCAGCATCCCAACAATGGACTCTTTTCTTTGTTGTGTTCAGGGAAACGCTTTCGCTCCTTGAAAGCAAACACAGAGAGAAGGAGGAGAAGCTTCTTCCCGCAGGCCATTCAGAGTTTAAACCAGGAGACACCCAGGATCCGGATCTAGATCTGGATCTGGTTCAGGACAACCTTCTGTTTGCTCTATGACACTTTAACTCGGGACTTGTACAGTGCCACTTTATTCACACCGTACTGCACATGGACACTTTAAGGACAATTACATTGTACTGCCAATATCTTTCGCATATATTTCCATCCATCCATCCATTTTCAACCGCTTATCCGGGGCCGGGTCGCGGGGGCAGCAGTCTAAGCAGGGACGCCCAGACTTCCTTCTCCCCAGACACTTCCTCCAGCTCTTCCGGGGGAATACCGAGGCGTTCCCAGGCCAGCCGAGAGACATAGTCCCTCCAGCGTGTCCTAGGTCTTCCCCGGGGCCTCCTCCCGGTTGGACATGCCCGGAACACCTCCCCAGGGAGGCGTCCAGGAGGCATCCGAAACAGATGCCCGAGCCACCTTAGCTGACTCCTCTCGATGTGGAGGAGCAGCGGCTCTACTCTGAGCTCCTCCCGGGTGACCGAGCTCCTCACCTTGTCTCTAAGGGAGCGCCCAGCCACCTTGCGGAGGAAACTCATTTCGGCCGCCTGTATCCGGGATCTTGTCCTTTCGGTCATGACCCAAAGCTCATGACCATAGGTGAGGGTAGGAACGTAGATCGACTGGTAAATAGAGAGCTTCGCCTTGCGGCTCAGCTCCTTCTTCACCACAACAGACCGGTACATCGACCGCATCACTGCAGAAGATGCACCGATCCGCCTGTCGATCTCCCGCCCCATCCTTCCCTCACTCGTGAACAAGACCCCAAGATACTTAAACTCCTCCACCTGAGGCAGGAGCTCCCCACCAACCTGAAGGGGGCAAGCCACCCTTTTCCGGTTGAGAACCATGGCCTCGGACTTGGAGGTGCTGATTCTCATCCCCGCCGCTTCACACTCGGCTGCAAACCGTCCCAGTGCACGCTGAAGGTCCTGATTTGAGGAAGCCAACAGGACAACATCGTCTGCAAAAAGCATAGACGAAATCCTGTGGTCCCCAAACCGGACTCCCTCCGGCCCCCGACTGCGCCTAGAAATCCTGTCCATATAGATAATGAACAGGACCGGTGACAAAGGGCAGCCCTGCCGGAGTCCAACATGCACCGGGAACAAGTCTGACTTATTGCCGGCAATGCGAACCAAACTCCTGCTCCGGTCATATAGGGACCGGACAGCCCTTAGCAGAGGGCCCCGGACCCCATACTCCCAGAGCACCCCCCACAGGTCACCACGAGGGACACAGTCGAATGCCTTCTCCAGATCCACAAAGCACATGTGGACTGGTTGGGCAAACTCCCATGAACCCTCCAGCAACCTGGCGAGGGTATAGAGATGGTCCAGTGTTCCACGACCGGGACGAAACCCGCATTGTTCCTCCTGAATCCGAGGTTCGACTATCGGCCGAATTCTCCTCTCCAGTACCCTGGCATAGACTTTTCCGGGGAGGCTGAGGAGTGTGATCCCCCTGTAGTTGGAACACACCCTCCGGTCCCCCTTCTTAAACAGAGGGACCACCACCCCAGTCTGCCAGTCCAGAGGCACTGTCCCCAGCCTCCATGCGACGTTGCAGAGGCGCGTCAACCAAGACAGCCCCACAACATCCAGAGACTTGAGGTACTCAGGGCGGATCTCATCCACCCCCGGTGCCTTGCCACTGAGGAGCTTCTCAACTACCTCAGTGACCTCAGCTTGGGGGATCGACGAGTCCACAACCGAGCCCTCGGCCTCTGCTTCCTCAATGGAAGACATGTCGGTGGGGTTGAGGAGAACCTCGAAGTACTCCTTCCACCGTCCGAGGATGTCCCCAGTCGAAGTCAGCAGATTCCCACTCCCACTGTAAACAGTGTGAGCAGGGCACTGCTTCCCCCTCCTGAGGCGCCGGACGGTTTGCCAGAATTTCTTCGAGGCCAACCGATAGTCCTTCTCCATGGCCTCACCAAACTCCTCCCAGACCCGGGTTTTTGCCTCCGCAACCACCCGGGCTGAAGCTCGCTTGGCCCTCCGGTACCTATCAGCTGCCTCCGGAGTCCCCCGAGCCAACCAGGCTCGATAGGACTCCTTCTTCAGCTTGACAGCATCCCTTACTTCCGGGGTCCACCACCGGGTTCGGGGATTGCCGCCACGACAGGCACCGGAGACCTTACGGCCACAGCTCCGAGTGGCTGCATCGACAATGGAGGCGGAGAACATGGTCCACTCGGACTCAATGTCTCCAACCTCCCTCGGGATCTGGTTGAAGCTCTGCCGGAGGTGGGAGTTGAAGTTCTCTCTGACTGGAGACTCTGTCAAACGTTCCCAGCAGACCCTCACAGTACGTTTGGGTCTGCCAAGTCTGTCCAACTTCCTCCCCCGCCATCGGATCCAACTCACCACCAGGTGGTGATCAGTTGACAGCTCCGCCCCTCTCTTCACCCGAGTGTCCAAGACATATGGCCGGAGGTCAGATGAAACAACCACAAAGTCGATCATCGACCTCCGACCTAGGGTGTCCTGGTACCATGTGTACTGATGGACACCCTTATGCTTGAACATGGTGTTCGTTATGGACAAACTGTGACTAGCACAGAAGTCCAATAACAGAACACCACTCGAGTTCAGGTCGGGGGGGCCGTTCCTCCCAATCACACCCCTCCAGGTGTCACTGTCGCTGCCCACATGAGCGTTGAAGTCCCCCAGTAGAACAATGGAGTCCCCGGTTGGAGCACTTTCCAGCACCCCTTCCAGAGACGCCAAGAAGGTCGGGTACTCTACACTGCCATTTGGCCCGTAAGCACAAATAACAGTGAGAGACCTATCCCCGACCCGCAGGCGCAGGGAAACGACCCTCTCGTTCACCGGGGTGAACTCCAACACATGGCTGCTGAGCTGGGGGGCTATGAGCAAGCCCACACCAGCCCGCCGCCTCTCACCGCGGGCAACTCCAGAGTAGTAGAGAGTCCAGCCTCTCTCAAGGAGTTGGGTTCCAGAGCCCAAGCTGTGTGTGGAGGCGAGCCCAACTATCTCTAGTCGGTATCTCTCAACCTCCCGCACCAGCTCAGGCTCCTTTCCCCCCAGCGAGGTGACATTCCATGTCCCTAGAGCCAGATTCCGTGTCCGGGGATTGGGTCGCCAAGGCCCCCGCCTTCGACTGCCACCCAATCCACATTGCACCAGCCCCTTACGGTCCCTCCTGCAGGTGGTGGGCCCACAGGAGATCGGCCCCACGTCGCATATATTTTATATAGTTTATACTTTTATTTATCTCCTCCTTTTAGTTTTAGTTTTATCCTTAATTCCATCTTTCTATGTTTGAATACCAGACAGACGTAAAAAAGCATTTCACTGCATGTCTGTATGTATATGTGTGTATGTATGTGTGTGTGTACAGTATGTATGTGTATGTGTGTATCTGTATGCGTATGTGTGTGTATGTGTGTGTATGTATGTGTGTGTGTGTGTATGTGTATGTGTGTATATGTGTATGTGTGTGTATGTGTGTATGTGTGTGTATGTATGTGTATGTGTATGTGTATGTGTATGTGTGTATGTGTATGTGTATGTGTGTGTATCTGTATGTGTATATGACAAATAAAATGTGATTTGATTTCATTTGATTTGAAACACATTACACACTAAACACATTACACACTAAACACATTACACACTACACACACTACACACATTATACACATTACACACCACACTCTACACACAGTAAACACATTACGCACTACACACACATCACACACTACACACACTACACACATTACACACTACACACATTACACACATTATACACATTACACACCACACTCTACACACAGTAAACACATTACGCACTACACACACATCACACACTACACACACTACACACATTACACACTACACACATTACACACTACACACAGTAAACACATTACACACTACACACACTACACACATTACACACTACACACACACTACACACATTACACACTACTTACATTACACATTACACACGACACACACATCACACACTACACACACATTACACACTATACACTACACACATTACACTTAACTGCTATGACACGTGTCTGAAATTCACCAATAGAAGGACTGCAAGCTCACCCCAGCTACAGACAGAATGGAAAAAGATAAAGGAAACATCCTCATGGACTGTAAAGGTTTGCTTAAAGATCGCACCTTTATATCTCTCCTAATAATGAGTTAATGAGTGACAGTTGCACTGCAGACAGGAGCACACGTCTCAGTGCAGTAACAGTTGCCTCATATACATATTCATCAGATAAACACACGTTCCATTAAGCATTCCCTCTGTTTGTGAGTTTATCCCTACTGAGTGTGTGTGTGTGTGTGTGTGTGTGTGTGTGTGTGTGTGTGTGTGTGTGTGTGTTAAATCCGGCTCAGATCCTGCCACATGCCAATCCCCTTAATTAATCTATACTCTCATTTGCATAAATCTGCATAATGACCTGAAAATAAAGGATCACATCTGCATATGAGCTCGTGTTATCAGAGCCAGATTCAAGTGCAGCCCAAACACCACCTCATTACTGACAGAACACCTTACACACACACACACACACACACACACACACACACACACACACAGACAGGACACACACAGACACACATACACACACAGACAGGACACACACAGACACACATACACACACAGACACACACAGACAGGACACACACAGACACACATACACAGACAGGACACACACAGACACACATACACACACAGATAGGACACACACAGACACACAGACACACACAGACAGGACACACACAGATACACATACACAGACAGGGCACACACACAGACACACATACACAGACACACATACACTGACACACACACAGACACACATACACAGACAGGACACACACACAGACACACATACACAGACACACACAGACACACATACACAGACACACAGAGACAGGACACACACAGACACACATACACAGACAGGACACACACAGACACACATACACAGACACACACAGACACACATACACAGACACACACAGACAGGACACACAGACACACATACACAGACACACACACACAGACAGGACACACACAGACAGGACACACACAGACACACATACACAGACAGGACACACACAGACACACATACACAGTCACACACACAGACACACACACAGACAGGACACACACAGACACACATACACAGACACACATAGACAGACACACACAGACACACAGACAGGACACACAGACACACATACACAGACACACACACACACAGACAGGACACACACAGACACACATACACAGACACACATACACAGACACACACAGACAGGACACACACAGACACACATACACAGACACACAGACAGACACACACGCACAGACAGGACACACACAGACACACATACACAGACACACATACACAGACACACACACACAGACAGGACACACACAGACACACATACACAGACACACATACACAGACACTCACACACAGACAGGACACACACAGACACACACACAGACACACATACACAGACACACACACAGACACATATACAGACACACATACACAGACACACACACACAGACAGGACACACACAGACACACATACACAGACACACATACACAGACACACATACACAGACACACACACACACACACACATAAGCACACATGCACACACGCTCCTCCTAATTTGTGTGCTTCTTTCTTTCCTTCTTTCTTAGTGTGAACAGTGAGGAGTGTGTGTGAGTGTCAGTGATCAGTAAAAGTGAGGGTTAATTGTTGTGAGATCCTGAGGTGAAGATTCTATCAGAGATGAGGAGCTGCAGGTGAAGCCTCATAAAGCTTAATATGAAAGACTGCATTATTACTCACACACACACACACACACACACACACACACACACACACACACACACACAGGAGATACCTCATCTCAAAAACACACACACACTCAC
>NC_083482.1:505005-512505 GCF_030014155.1 Tachysurus vachellii | reverse complement strand
ATAATTCTAATCACATGTTGAGTGTGGCAGTGTTAATATCAGCACTTTCACTATGTCACCCCTGTAACACCTTACGTCCAGAGGGGTATATCATTTACCAGATTATTCCGGATAAGGTTCTCCTGGTATTTCATATAACAGTGCCTGATTTAAAAAAAGATGAATCGCTAGTGTAAGTTGCTATGGGATTGGAAGGAATGCAGGAAGAGAAGAAAATGTAATCGATCATGCCAGGTTATTGAAATAATTATAATATAAAAACCTTAGATAACTTTAGATAAGTTAGCAAGCCTCGTTGACTTGCTGTGCTTGGAAAAATCAACTAAAAGTATATTCACGACTAGTTTTCAATCTTGTTCCAATTAAAAGAGTAAGACTACATTAGATAAAGCATCCATCTTATGCATCGTTCATCACAGAACTAACTGGAAATAACACACATCAGAGTAATGACAAAAACATAGCATTTGCATTAGCATAAGTATCTGTGTTACGATGTACAACTGTACAAATCGAAGGCTGCTGTTTCTTAAAGCCTGTGCCTCTTCTGACAGAGCACCGTCACACCGCGGATCCTCTTTTTCATTTCATTTTTGTTTGCTCAAATCCCCTACAGTCCTCTTACATTTTGGTAGCATTTGTTCCAGAATCACAAATGAACAGCGAATCTCCCAGGCAAAATCTGGAAAGTAATAAATTAGACCTCGCTGTGCTACAAGAGAGGATAAATAAATAAATAAATAAATAAATAAATAAATAAATAACAGCTTCAATATGAGCTGCTATGCTTCCTGAATGTAAAGTATAAGCAATTCTCTGCCTGTGCAATGAAAAGCAAACCCAATGCACCGGGAGAAACATGTGTAGATGTCACAAATCAATGAGCATGCTTAGACTGAATAGAGTGGGTGAACAGATGGAGCAGGGTTTACAGAATTTGCCATTTAAATAGCTGTGCTAAATTCAAACCTGCTATTTATCTTTTCAATTAAAGCTGAGAACAATTAACAAAATAACCATGCGTTATTGTTGTCCCTAAACCTAGTCAAGATAACACAAATACCACTAATCACTTACTTGAGTATGTTTTCCTTTTTAAATTAAACTCGAATGATTGCAGACAACAGAAATGAAAAGCTTCAGCAATGAAATTTGGTCATTCTGAACTCTGATTAAAAACCCAATTTCATGTGCAATTTTGATCAATTAATGATCTACACATTTCCAACACTTTTATGATACTGTGTGTAATCCAGACTTCATTCAAACACTTGTCTCTGTGGATGCACTTGAAGACCAAAGTACTTAGCTTTCTCAAGAACCACTTCTCTCTTCTCTGCAGCCGTGTGCTGTAGTGCCTCACAATCGATTTACAGTTTCTGCTGTGCAGATACGCCTTTCCAAAAGTCAAGAATGTCATGCAAATCCTCGTCTTTTGCGAACTGAACTTTCTTCCGAAGCGCATGCCCAGCTGCTACGTAGGCGTCCTGACGAGGGCTCTTTTTGTAAGGACGAAAACGCTCCCAGATCTTCAGAGTGGTCTCAGACGTGTACTCGGGGCTGGATGAGTATCCCGAGTAGTTGTGGTGACGTGGCGAGAGCTGGGAATAGGCAGTGTCCCTCTTGGTGCGAGAGAGGGGCTTTAGGAAAGAAGCCTTCTGGGCAGGGGAGTCGGCGGCATCCTCATAGTAGAGAGCAGGGAAGGAGTGTCGGTGCTCTGAGCAGTGGTAGTCTGGGTGCACCTCCAGGAGGTGCTGTTGAGCTGGAACTACACCACCACATCCACCCGAACCACCACTGCCACCACCGGCTCCCCCTCCTCCCCCGTTGCCACCTTCTCCCCTGCTATTATTGCCCCCTTGAACCCCCACCAGAGGGAGCCTATTTAGGGGCTCCCCGCATCGAACAGGACTGCCTTTTTCCGGAAACTTGAAGGAATCTGGACTCCGAGGCTCAGGAACATCTAAGCTAAAGACCCTTGTGCTCTTACTGGCCATTCCAGAGGAAACACCACAGCGATTCTTCACGTTGAGAGCAACAACAGCTGCATCAGCACTCAGTTGCCGCTGTAAAGGGCGTGCCGCTGTAACTGGAGGTGGGTCCCTGTAGGGTGGGGATAGAAAACCACCTCCACTGATTCCCGGTCTCTCTGACAGAGGCATGACTAGAGGCACAGGGGGTAGATGGGGGATTTTTGGAGAAGACATGATTGGGCATGTGTCTGTTGTTGTTGGAGATAGTGGGATGAGTCCTCTGGAGGAGGAAGTGCTACACTGTGGAAGTGGAGGGGAAGATTTTTCTGCTGTGGTGGCTGCAACTCCAGAGTCCAGTTTTAGTGCATCTATGCAGTTGTTGATGATCTGGTTTACTTTGTCCACTTCCTTAGCAATGGTGGAGATCTCAGATGTTGATCCTCGCTCAGCATCGTCCGAGTCCTCCTCTCCTGCATCTATTCCATTCACCCCCCGCCTTATCTCATCCTCTGAAACTGGCATTGCTCCATCCTTTAGACGTTCCTCCCCTCTCATGTCCATGTAGTTCCCCTTACTGCTGCTAATGGCCTCTGAGAAAGCAGTGGCCATCTTGTCAGTCTGGGGAAGTGTTGAGAGCCGAGAGGAGCTGGTGTTGGCAGAACTGTGGAGCATTCCTATGCTAGAGGAAGTGGACTGGGACAACTTGCTGTGGTAGTGCTGATGGTGAACTTGTTCCTGGAGCTTCTGCAAAACAGAGGGGTCTTTGGCAGCTGCAGCTGCTGCCTCAGGGCCATAACGCATTTCTAAGATAGTCTTCTTGACACTTATGGAGTTCTCTTTCTCCTCCTGAATCCTCCGCCTGCGTAGGCAGTAGTACACCAAACCCAACACGATGACCATGCCGAACAGACAGCCCAGAATGGTCATTATGTAGTGGGTGGTGGTCGACGGCCCAGCACGCAGATCATCAGGTCCTGGAGATCTTGTGGCAAAATTTAAACAAGTGTGGTTGTATCGCTGTGAATTACGAATTGAGGCTACGCAAAAGGTGTAATCTGTGTGGGGTTTCAGTGTGTTGAGTGTGACTATCTCTTTCTTTTTCTTAAGGTTCATAATATCGGAGACATAGCTATGGTTGTACTGTACCAGGATATACATCTTGCTGTAAGGTCGAGGAATCTGAACCAGTAACGAAGCTGATGACAGTGAAACAGAATGAAGCCGGATGCTAGGGCTGTAAGATGGAATCACAGTTGACGAGGTTGTGGGTTGATGATATGGTCCCATCTGATCAGGGATATCTGGACCTAGTCCAGAAGAATCGAAATCTGGAGGCAAGGACGTCATCCCAGGAATAATAACTCCATCTTTGCAAATGGATGATAAGATAGAGTGGGCATTGCGGATGTGGCTGGCAACCGGACTTAGTAAAGGATATCCAGAAAGTTCCTTGGGGGTTTCGCACTGCAGCCTATCATAGGTGTGTGTGACATTATTAAAGGCATCCAGCCAGGTTAGGAAGCTGTACAGCTCACAGCCACAATGAAAAGGATTCCCTGCTAGTTCACACACCATTAGACGTCCGAGAACTGTGAATGTAGACTGGTCCAACTTGGCTAGTTTGTTAGAGGACAGGTCAATGCTGCTCAGATTGGGACTCTCCCAAAACGCATTGGTGGCAATCACTTCAATGAGGTTGTGCTGCAAAAACAAGCATTGCATTCTCCCTAGACCTCTAAGCATCCCTTCTGTAAGGTTTGTTAGCTTGTTGTAGCCCAGTTGTAGCACTTGAAGGTTAGCCTGCCCTGCAAAGGCACCATCTTCGATATAGGAGATCTCATTCTTGGTGAGATTGAGATCGGTGAGGTTAGTGAAACGACTCATGGAGCTGAAGAAGATGGCCTTCAGCTTGTTTTCATTCAGACGCAGGTCGTGCACAGTGTTGTTGATGTGCTGAGGGATTGTCTCAAATGGTGGCTGGTTCTGGCTGCAGATTGCCAACCACACATAACCTTTATCGCCCTCGATTAGCCAGCAGTCACCCCTCACTAATGTTGGTAGTGGGAGTAAAAACAGGGTAAGAAAAATGAAAGAGATTGCATGGGAGGAGGACTTAGAGAGGCTGGATGTTCTTGTGGCCATTTTTTCTGAGATTTACTTAGATTAAGATCAAAAAGAAAAGAGATTAGCACTTAAAACAGGAAAAAGTGGCCTCAGACAGGAGGTAGCCAAAGGATTAGAAAGACACAGTTTCAGGAAATGGAATGTCTTTAGGGCAATCAACACTGTAGGAGGCACAAAGTGCAAAACAACGGCCCCATTTTAAGAGTTCCGTATTAAGGGTTTATAGCATCAATCTCCAATGAAGTGACTCATGACCTCTGACCTTTTCTCCTCACTCTTCTTCAGAATTGGTTGGAAGTGATGATATATTTGTGCAGTTGTGCCAGTCTCACGTCAGCGTCTGTCAAAAAGGAGAGCAGACAAACAGACAGAAATGAGTGCTTTTGTGTAGAAGAGATAAAGCAGTAAGGTTGTGAACAGTGAATATTAATTACATGCATTTATAACAGGAACACGAGTGTTAATAACAACACACACTTTGCAGCTCGATTGCTCCAGATAATTGAAGTTGTTTTTTTTTTTTAAGAGTAATTGAGTTTACAGCCTTTGTATTCACGGGACAGAAGTTATAAAATGCAAATGAAGCAGGCAATAAAAACAAGCTCCATGTTTCTGTTGTGTTTATGAGTTTGGTTATTATAAGGACGTGATTTAGGGAAACTTTCATCTTAATCTCTAATCTCTTTTGTTCAAAAGCAGGAATCAACACATGATAGATAAACATTTAAAAAGGCTGACAGTGTTTTTACTGGTGAGAGACTCATGTTAAATGTAGATGTATTCAGTATTTACAGTGTTCAGTGTCAGTGCCTGTGTGGAGGTATCACAAAGGAAACTGTTATAATACATTTAACCCCACCCTCACAGTGTCTTAACACCATGTACAATTTAACCCCACCTTTACAGTGTCTTAACACCATGTACAATTTAACCCCACCCTCACAGTGTCTTAACACCATGTACAGTTTAACCCCACCCTCACAGTGTCTTAACACCATGTACAATTTAACCCCACCCTCACAGTGTCTTAACACCATGTACAATTTAACCCCACCCTCACAGTGTCTTAACACCATGTACAATTTAACCCCACCCTCACAGTGTCTTAACACCATGTACAGTTTAACCCCACCCTCACAGTGTCTTAACACCATGTACAATTTAACCCCACCCTCACAGTGTCTTAACACCATGTACAATTTAACCCCACCCTTACAGTGCCTTAACACCATGTACAATTTAACCCCACCTTTACAGTGTCTTAACACCATGTACAATTTAACCCCACCCTCACAGTGTCTTAACACCATGTACAATTTAACCCCACCCTTACAGTGCCTTAACACCATGTACAATTTAACCCCACCCTTATTGTGCCTTAACACCATATACAATTTAACCCCAACCTTACAGTGCCTTAACACCATGTACAATTTAATCCCACCCTCACAGTGTCTTAACACCATGTACAATTTAACCCCACCCTTACAGTGTCTTAACATAATGTAACATTTTACACCACCCCAACACACATTACAACACCACCCCAACATGCATAACAGCACTCCAACAAACAACACCACCCTAACACATTACAACACCAGTCCAATACATTACAACACCACCACAACACATTACAACACAACACATTACACCACCCTAACACATTACAACACCAGTCCAATACATTACAACACCACCACAACACATTACAACACAACACATATAAAATAAATACACCTTTAATATATACTTAACATGTATTTTGTATAAATGTTAAGTGATTAATAAACACTGAGTTAAATGGTGAGTGATGTAGACTTACTGTTACCATCCCAGAGTTAATTACTTTCCTAACAACACATCCTTGTTTTACTTCAACATTTTCCAATGATGACATTTGATGAGGGATGTTGTAGCCTAGTGGTTAAGGTGCTGGACTACCAAATCTCAAGTCCTCCAGGGTGCCACTGTTGGGCCCCTGAGCAAGGCCCTTAACCCTCAATTGTTCAGTTGTATAAAATGAGATAAAAATGTACGTCTCTCTGGATAAGGGAGTCTAATAAATGCTGGAATTGTAAATGTAATGACGTTAAAAAAATAACAATAGTGTTAGAGCACATTACTATAAACCTGTGTGTGACACACACACCTGCGCTACTGAAAAAAACAACTTCTGACCAATCAGAATGCAGAATCTTGTGCTTCAGGTGTGTAGTTGATGTGCTGTGATGCATGTTGTGGAATTTTTACACTGTTATACAAATGTGAATACTTACAGCTACAATTATACTCCTGTTCAGTCTGGGGGTTTTATTTCAATTATTACCCCACAAACACACACACACACACTTACTCATACTCTCTCTCTCACATACACACACACACACACACACACACACTCACTTACTCATACTCTCTCTCTCTCTCTCTCTCTCTCTCTCTCTCTCTCTCTCTCTCTCTCTCTCACACACACACACACACACACACACTCACTTACTCATACTCTCTCTCACATACACACACACACACACACTCACTTACTCATACTCTCTCTCTCACATACACACACACACACACACACACACACACTCACTTACTCATACTCTCTCTCTCTCTCTCTCTCTCTCTCTCTCTCTCACACACACACACACACACACACTTACTCATACTCTCTCTCTCACATACACACACACACACACACACACACACACACACACACACACACACACACACTCACTTACTCATACACTCTCTCTCTCTCTCTCTCTCTCTCTCTCACACACACACACACACACACACACACACTCACTTACTCATTCTCTCTCTCTCTCTCTCACACACACACACACACACACTCACTTACTCATTCTCTCTCTCTCTCTCTCTCTCTCACACACACACACTCACTCATACTCTCTCTCTCTCTCTCTCTCTCTCACACACACACACACACACTCACTTACTCATACTCTCTCTCTCTCTCTCTCTCACACACACACACACACACACACACACACACACACACACACACACACACACATTTAGAGTTTACATTCAACATGATACTCTGCTAGGTCACACCTCTGAATCTCATTTCACAGCGTGACACTAAGTTACATCTCACTATCTCTCTCCTACCCCCTTGTGTGTGTGTGTGTGTGTGTGTGTGTGTGTGTGTGTGTGTGTGTGTGTGTAGCTATCTGAAGCTGCGGCAATCTTTTTATCATCACCGGTGTTTTAAGCTCTTGATGCAGGATGTTTATTTGAAGGTTCTGTCACTAATAGACACCAAGATGAATCATGTTAAAAGTGCAGACTGTAAACAGTTCCTCCATCACATGTTTGTTTTAATAGGTAAAGGAGAGATTCATCAGTCAGACACACAGAGAGGCAGACAGAC
>NC_083482.1:482505-487505 GCF_030014155.1 Tachysurus vachellii | reverse complement strand
CACACTATATACGACACATTACACACAACACACTACACATTACACACGACACACAACACACTATATACAACACACTACACATTACACACACGACACTACACACGCTACACATTACACACAACACACTGTACACAATACACTACACACGCTACACATTACACACTATATACGACACACTACACATTACACACAACACACTCCACACGATACACTACACACACTACACATTACACAAAACACACTATATACAACACACAACACACTGCACACGATACACTACACACATTACACACAACACACTATATATGACACACTACACATTACACACAACACACTACACGCTATATGACACATTACACACAACACACTATATACGACACACTATACATTACACACAACACACTACACATTACACACAACACACTACACACGATACACTACACATTACACACAACACACTATATACGACACACTATACATTACACACAACACACTATATACGACACACTACACATTACACAAAACACACTATATACGACACACACATTAGACACAACACACTACATATGACACACTACACAGTACACACAACACACTATATACGACACACTACACATTACACACTACACACTATATACAACACACTACACATTACACACAACACACTACACACTATATACAACACACTACACATTACACACAACACACTACACACGCTACACATTACACACAACACACTACATACGACACACTACACATTACACACAACACACTACATATGACACACGACACACTACACATAACAAACAACACACTACACATGACACCCTACATATGACATACGACACACTACACGCTACATAAAACACAAGACACTAAACATGACACACTACATACAACACACTACACATGACACACTACATACAACACACTACACATGACACACTACATACCACACACTACATATGACATACAACACACTACACATGACACACTACATACCACACACTACATATGACATACAACACACTACACATGACACACTACATACGACATACAACACACTACACATGACATACTACATACGACACACTACACACTACATATGACATACAACACACTACACATGACACAATACAAATGACACACTACATATGACATACGACACACTACATATGACACACTACATACGATACACTACACACTACATATGACATACAACACACTACACATGACACACTACATACAACACACTACATATGACATACAACACACTACACATGACACACTACATACGACACACTACATGACATACAACACAATACACATGACACACTACATATGACATATGACACACTACATACGATACACTACACACTACATTTGACAAATGACACACTCCAGACGACACACTACACACTACACACATCCACTGCTGTAATCATCACATTCTGCTTCCTCCTTGTTTCTAGACTTTCCTCTGTCTTTATTGTCTATCTCTAATCCATCACTCTCCATCGATTCCATCGTTCTTCTGTTCTTCATCTCAGCAATTCGTCACCTGCTGTCTAAGCCTGCTGTTACCCTCAGGGGAAAAGTTCCTCCTGGAACTGCACCATGTAGGAAATTAAATTGACTTAATGAGGAAATAAATGAGGAAACCTGAGGACAGAGATTCCAGAAAAGAACCTTCTTCTCCTCTGAAGTAGGTGATGAAGATGATGAATTGCACAGATGAACATTTTAAGGTCTAATCAATATCTAATAACGGATTTTTTTCTACATGTTGAAGGACAGTGTACTGATATTCATATTCCGGAAGACTTCAAGTTTAATAGACGAGAGAAGCAGGACATCTACGTTAAAGTGGAGCAAACCATCTCTGAATCAAGGGGAGATCTACAACACCACCAGCCACCTACATGCACTCCAATGTTCCTTAGGGTTCCTCACCAAGTGAGAACCCTATCACAGCTCTAGAACCTAGGGTTAGGGTTAAGAAGAACTGTTAAAGAACCTCAGACTCAAACAATGCCAGTACCTAGTTGACATTTACAGTACTGTTGGTCTACAGAACGCATCACTAACATGTTCTTCAAATGATCCCCGTGGAGAAGCCGCTGAGTCGGTTCTGAGGCCAGAAAGCAACAACACATTATTGTTTTCACAAAAAAAAGCTTCATGTTGAACTTTTAAGAAATCTAGAACCAGTACTTTTACAAAAAATACCCTTAAAGAACTCACACAGTTAATTGTTTTACTTTCATTTAGAACCACTTTTAACTTCTAGATCTATAAACCTCAAGGAACATCAATCATATTATTTTATTCCGCATGATTATGTAATAATTCATACTTTTGCAGCACTGGATAATTGTACAGACTGTAACAGGCTGGAGTCTTGACTACTTTCCCCATGAGCCCCTGCATGTGACGCGTGTGTGTGTGTGTGTGTGTGTGTGTGTGTGTGTGTACAGAGTGCCATTTACTTTGAGATTCCATATGTTTTCTCTTGTTTTAAAGAGATGCTAAACCTTTAAATAAAAATGAGATAAATGTCGATCCCTCCTTAAAGACCCCTGTGGAACCCCACAGTGTATCAGTGATTACACTGGAACTCCATGAACCCAAGACTTTACACTACATCCTAAAAGTCTCTTGAGGAACCCATCAAGATTCTTCAGTCAGGAAAGATTCACTAAAGATCCGCTTTTATCTTACAGTGTAATTTTGAATCCGAGCCGCTTGGTTTATTTAGTTAGTTACTGAGATTATTTAGATTGTTTAGATAGTTAGTTGTTTTATTTTCACCCCAAAGCTGCAGAACCCGAGAGCACAGCAAAGTATCTGGGTTCTGTTTGATGTTCTGAACCTTTGCTTTTCTCTGACATGATGATTCATAGTTTAACTGGGATTTAAAAATAACCAGACACTTGTGATGCTAATTAGTGGACACACCTTGAATGAACACGTCCCTTTGGTCACATTATTTTCAGTCTTTTCTAGGAGTACCATCACTTTTGTCCAGGCCTGTTCTATGGGTTTATTTTTTTAAATAATTCCGTTGAAGCGTGGTTGAAAAACAATGTCTGACTTTCAATGGTTAACATTCTTAGAATTTTTATTTATTATTACTTTTGTCAGATTAAAGTTTTTTCTGTGACCATTGTGAGTTTTTCTTTCATTGACTATTTCATTGGCGCAAATCTCTTAACTCCATTGGACACTTCAACTGTCCACCTCTTCCTCACTCCGTGGGAGAGCTTCACGGCATATTTCTCCTCAAGAAGAGTCGCAACGAATCAACACGTCTTCTGAGGTAAATGTCTTCAAAACACTGGGCTCAAAGAAAAAAAAATCTTGACCCCCGCTAGTTCTGGTGCTCGTCTGAGGACAGGAATTTAGCGCAAGACAATCCACTGTAACGCGGACTAAACCCTGTGTACTGCAGATAAGGTACGGCGTTTTTTTAATTTCCTGAAAAATAACGGTTTTAGAGATACAAGGATTCCGTCTGACAGCGACGATATAAATGTTACCTTTATTTTGACTACAGACGTATTGGACAACACACTGAGAAACCTCAGATATTGCAGCATGATGCCAACGTGTGCCATCATGGAAACTGGAAATCCTTCTACAAAATCCTCTCTTTAATATCTCTGATACACAACAGATAAATCAGGCTTTAAACAGTTAATGGTAATAAAGTTATAAAACTGATATCTGGAGTATTTAGGCTTTGATATAAAGGTTTAGAATTTAATTCTTTGAATTGAATTTTTTGTCAGACAGATTTTTTATTCTGTGTTCCAGCTTCTGTTACTCTGATCTGGTAATAGACAGGTAATTCCACAGCAATCTCACCTTTACCTTACCTTTATTTTGGTACCAGAATTATTCAAATACACCTTGTAGTTTCTGAGATATACTCATGTAAAATAGAGCGTGTCATTTTCATTATAAATCAGCCAATCCGCATCCATACTCTCGCCTAAGCAAATTCCTCTGGAGAAAGGACAGCCCTGCTCAGTACGAGTCTGAACTCCACATCACTCGTGTCCAGAACATGTTAGAAACCTTTTTATGCGCTGAATTTGGAAAAGAGAAAAAAAGCATTAATTCAGCAACAGAGCAGCTAACAAACATGTTTTCTACAGTGTCCAGGACAGCACTGAAAATGCTGAATAAAAACACACAAACCCAAAAGGGAGAGAGATAAAAATCACTGGTTTGACAAAGTATGTCAAATTATCTCAAGAAAAGCACTTAGATCTTATAAAAAACAAAGGGACCACAATAAATAATCACAAATCCTCACTACAGAAGAAAAGAAGTACATGACAGCAAACCTCATTAAGATTGAGGAAGCGATCGACCACAGTTCATTCTGTTAAGCTTAATTACCACTAAAAAAGAAAAACATATTCCTACTTTTCATGACCCAAATGTACGGACTCAACATTTTGGACATCTCTATGATCTAAATCCCAAATAAATACTATAATCCTCCCAACTACATGACCTGGAACATACAGTAAAGGACCAGTGATATCATCTGAACTTCACTATAGTATTAAAGGAATTAACAGAAAAGATCAAATCACTTAAAAATAAAGCGCCTTGTGGGTCAGAAGGTATAAACAACGAGATGTTAAAACATACTGAGAGATGCTATTCTTGATTCGAATGATTGAAATGAAATGAAATGAAAATTGAAATGATTCAATTTATTACTAAACTCAGGACACTTTCCTGAGAAATGGAAAGAAAATGATATCACTCCAATTTACAAACAAGGTGACAAAATACGATCCAAATAATTACAGGGGCATTACAGTGAGCAGGATCGGGAAAAAAATTCTGTAGCATCATGAACGTCAGATTAGTAGATTTCCTCCAAAAACATAAGACTTTAAGACATAAGACCGTGTCAAATTGGATTTCTGCCCAAACAGAGAACTACTGGCCAAATTTACACCATCCATACACTCATCCAA
>NC_083482.1:457505-477505 GCF_030014155.1 Tachysurus vachellii | reverse complement strand
AACACATAAACATTGTGCCTGTGCCCCACCTGTAATTAACACATAAACATTGTGCCTGTGCTCCACCTGTAATTAACACATAAACATTGTGCCTGTGCCCCACCTGTAATTAACACAAACATTGTGCCTGTGCCCCACCTGTAATTAACATATAAACATTGTGCCTGTGCCCCACCTGTAATTAACATAAACATTGTGCCTGTGCCCCACCTGTAATTAACATAAACATTGTGCCTGTGCCCCACCTGTAATTAACATATAAACATTGTGCCTGTGCCCCACCTGTAATTAACATATAAACATTGTGCCTGTGCTCCACCTGTAATTAACACAAACATTGTGCCTGTGCCCCACCTGTAATTAACACATAAACATTGTGCCTGTGCCCCACCTGTAATTAACACATAAACATTGTGCCTGTGCTCCCCCTGTAATTAACATATAAACATTGTGCCTGTGCTCCATCTGTAATTAACACATAAATATTGTGCCTGTGCCCCACCTGTAATTAACACATAAATATTGTGCCTGTGCTCCACCTGTAATTAACACATAAACATTGAGCAAGGCCCTTAACCCTCTATTGCTCAGCTGTATAAATTGAAATAAAATTTAAGTCACTCTGAATAAAGAAATCTGCCAAATGACAGAAATGTAAATGTTAGCATGAAGCCATGTTCACATACATCTATTTTTTCCAAAAAATAATTTTAATAATATTAATTAATAAAACTATTAGTAAGAGTATCTTCTTCTTCTTGTATTTTTTGTTGTCTCTCTAACCCCCCACCCCACCTCTCCCCTCCCACCCCCACACACAGACTGCTGAGATGAAGTCTTTTTCAGCATTATGTCCTGAAATCCTCTTAAGAAACTCAAATCTCCTCATTACTGAAACCTCAGGAATTACAGGAGAGAAAAATTACCATTGTGTGTGTGTGTGTGTGTGTGTGTGTGTGTAGTAAGTGAGATTAGAAGGTAATCAGGCATGTAGCAGGTGTAGCAGAGGGAACAGCAATTGGTCCACATTTCACTGTATCTCTCACATACACACACACACAGACACAGGCAGACACACATGCACGCACACACACACAGACACACACACACACACACACACACCATTTGGATGAGAGAGCTGTTTTGGAATCCTGTTATCTGACCTGCTCACCTGTGTGACCTGACTGTGACCTCAGTTCCACCTGATCTCTGTGTTCAGCTCAACACTATGTACCTCTCTGGTGTTAGCTTCTGTAGCCTAGCTTAGCCTAGTAAGCTATCATGGATGTTAATTAGCCATTGACATGTGATGAACAGAACAGTGATTCGCTCTCATTCCAGCCTCAGACACAGAACTTGGTTCGGAATGATTTTGTCTGCTGAGTAAATTATTAAAGCTTAAGGTTTGATTCTGTAGAACATTTAAATGTGACAGAGTTCAATAGACTGAGGTCACAGAAATAAAGAGGAAACAACCATCTAGACTCCCTAAAGGGAACACCACAAAAATACAGAGAGACGGGGGGAGAGAGGGAGGGGAAAAAACTGAGGTTTTAAATAAGATAAATGTTTACTAAGATTGATCAGAATCTGATTTATTGGCTGAAAAGTAGAGAAAAAAAACATTATACTATACAAGACAAGATAATAAAGACTGTACAAGACAATACAGATGATGTGATACAATATAGACATTATGAGTATTAAATATAAATACAGAATATATGACAGATCAGTTATGTACATAAAGTGTGACAGTACATGGGAGTGTAAATAATAATATTGTGTAATATTATTATTTTAGTACAATATACAGCAGCAGTAGTGTGTAATATATACAGATGATGTGATGAATGACAGTCCTGATAATGCAGCACTTATAGATATGAAGCAGTGAATATAATGATGGTGAGGTGTTAATCAGGGTGATTGTCTGGGGAAACAAACTGTTCCTGTGTCTGGTAGTTTTAGTAAGTAAAGTTCTGTAGCACCTGAGAGAAGGGAGGAGCTGAAAGAGGGTGTGTTCAGGGTGTGAAGGGTCAGTGGTGATGTTTACTGCCCGGTTTCTGGTTCTTGTGTCGTACAAGTCCTGGGGGGTGGGCAGGGGGGGCACCAGTTATTATTTCTGCTGTTTTTACTGTGTGCTGCAGTCTGTTCCTGTCCTGTTTTGTTGCTGCACCAAACCAGATGGTGATGGATGTGAACAGGACAGATTCAATGACTGCAGTGTAGAACAGCATCAACAGCTCCTGTGACAGACCAAACTTCCTTAATTGATGTAGAAACTACATCCTCTGCTGGGCCTTTTTGATGATTGAGTTTATGTTGCACTCCCATTTCAGGTCTTGGGAAATGTTAGTGCACAGAAACTTGAAGGTCTCCACAGATGACACCGGGCTATTGGATATTGTGAGGGGGGAGTAGTGTTGAGGGGTCTTTCCTAAAGTCCACTATCATCTCCACAGTTCTGAGGGTGTTTAGCTCTAGACTGTTCAGACTGCACCACAGCACCAGCCGCTTCACCTCCTGCTGGTATGCAGACTCATCGCCATCTTGGATGAGACCGATGAGCGTCGTATCATCTGCTAATTTCAGGAGTTTAACAGTTTGGTCAGTTGAAGTGCAGTCATTAGTGTAGAGGGAGAATAATAGTGTGGAGAGGACACATCCCTGTGGAGCGCCAGGGCTGATTGTCTGAATGCTGGAGGTGACACCTTCCAGTCTCACCTGTTGTTTCCTGTCTGTCAGGAAGCTGGTGATCCACTGACAGATGGAAGGGGGTATAGTGAGCCTTAGGAGTTTGGAGTCCGGGCGTATGTCCCTGGGCAGTCCAGGTGCTGCAGAATGTAGTGCAGTCCAATGTTGACTACGTCACTGATCGGTTTGCACGGTAGGCAAACTGTAGGGGATCCAGCATCTGTTCTGTGACAGTCTTTAGGTGGGCCAATACCAGCTGTTCAAAGGTCTTCATGACAACAGATGTCAGAGCAACAGGCCTTTAGTCATTCAGTCCAGTGATGGAGGGTTTCTTGGGGACCGGGACGATTGTGGAGAGTTTAAAGCAGGAGGGGACTTCACACAGCTCCAGAGATCTGTTGAAGATATGGGTGAAGATAGGAGCCAGTTGGTCAGCACATGCTTTGAGACAGGCGGGGGAGACCCCGTCTGGGCCAGGAGCTTTCCTTGTCTTCTGTCTCTGAAAGAGCCGATACACATCCTCTTCACAAATCGTGAGTGCAACTTGAGTGCTGGGAGGAGTTGTTAAAGGGGTTCCCAGAGGTGTGATGGGGCAGACAGTGAGCTGGGTTGGATGGGAGGTGTAAAGATATTGTTCTCAAACCTGCAGTAGAAGGTGTTGAGGTCGTTAGCCAGGTCTTTGTTTGATTCAGTGGGAGATGGGGGCGACTCTTGTAGTTTGTGATGTCTTGCAGGTCTTTCCACACTGACGCAGGGTTGTTATCTGAGAACCTGCGTTTTCAGAGTAGCTTCTTTTGGCTATTCTGATGTCCTTTGTCAGTAGGTTCCTGACCTGCTTATACAGGGCTTTGGCCTCCACTCTGTAGGCATCTTCCTTGGCTTGTCGAAGTTTCATCAGTTTGGCTGTGAACCATGGCTTGTTGTTACTGTATTTGCAGAAGGTTTTGGTTGGAACACACACGTCTTCACAATAACTGATTTACGACGTCACAGCGTCAGTCAGTTCATCCAGGCTGTCAGTTCCAGTCTCAAAGATGCTCCAATCAGTGCAGTCAAAACAGTCTTGTAGTTCCTGCTTTTGCCTCACTGGTCCATCTCCACTGTTTTTACTACAGACAGTAGATGTTAGTTTCTGCCTGTATGTTGGAATAAGATGGACCAAGCAGTGATCAGAGTTCCCCAAGGTTGCCCTGGTTACAGAGCTATACACTATGTGGCCTTCAGAAGTGTGTAGCAATGATCCAGTGTATTTTTCTCATATGTAGGACAATTAATATGCTGTGTGTATTTTGGAAGTTCAAGTGTTAGTTTTGCTCTGTTAAAGTCTCCAAGGGTAATAAAAAGACAAAAGAAACATTTCACAGTTCAGTTCTAAATCCCCTCTGTCGCAGCTCCACTAGGGCACCTGTGTGCTTCCCCCACCGGCATCTCCTCCATGTGCTATAGAGCGTAGCTGCTCCTCCAACTAAGAGTTTCAAAAAGTGTCTGGGTTTGTAAAAACTGGTGAAAAAGTGTCTGGAGTGAACTGCAGATGTTCAGCAGTTCTTCTTTAGTGTAAGTTACCACGGTGACCAAACACACCAAACAAAAGGAAAGAAAGTACTAGAAAGAGTCGTGCCGAGGGAGCCATCCTCAGTCCATACAGTGAGCTGTGGAGATGTTCAGGCTCTCAGATAATAAAAAACACACTGTACACACTCAACACCACACACTCAACACCACACACTCAACACCACACAGTACACATGCAAAACCACACACTCAACACCACACAGTACACACGCAACACCACACACTCAACACCACACTGTACACACTCAACACCACACACTCAGCACCACACAGTACACATGCAAAACCACACACTCAACACCACACAGTACACACGCAACACCACACACTCAACACCACACTGTACACACTCAACACCACACACTCAGCACCACACTTTACACACTAACCTCACAGACTCAACACCATACTGTGCACACTAACCTCACACACGCAACACCACACTGTACACACTGTAACACCACACACTCAACACCACACTGTACTAATAAGTAAATTATGCTAAATCTCACATGGTGGTTGGAAAACCCATGTCCACGTGTGTGTGTGTGTGTGTGTGTGTGTGTAAGCTGTAAAACCGTGCCTCACTGGGTCCTGCAGGGTTCAGTAATATAAAAGCTAATGAGATTAGCATGCTGCTAATGTGGATGAGCTAGCAGGGAGGTTAGCGAATATAACAACTCCATATCGATTCTCAGACAGGGCAAAAGAGCCGCTGCATTAACCACAGATGAGTGATGCATTCTGGGAAACGGCACTGAGAATATTCGATCCCTTTTCAATTTATTATCATGAATCCTACGCATGCTCTCGGCTCCTAGCGGGAATTCTTATTCCATTAAATCACAATCTCCTCAGGACCAGAGAGGAGTAAAGACCTGCTGGGATTAACAGCGAGAGCGAGAGAGAGAGAGAGAGAGAGAGAGAGAGAGAGAGAGAGAGAGAGATACAGAGAGAGAGAGAGAGAGAGAGAGAGAGAGATACAGAGAGAGAAAGATGAGAGAGAGAGAGAGAGAGATGAAAGAGAGAGAGAGAGACAGAGAGAGAGATGAAAGAGAGAGAGAGAGAGAGAGAGACAGAGAGAGAGAGAGAGAGAGAGAGAGAGAGAGAGAGATGAAAGAGAGAGAGAGAGAGAGAGAGAGAGAGAGAGAGAGAGAGATGAAAGAGAGAGAGAGAGAGACAGAGAGAGAGAGATGAAAGAGAGAGAGAGAGAGAGACAGAGAGAGAGAGAGAGAGAGAGAGATGAAAGAGAGAGAGAGAGCGAGATATGAAAGAGAGAGAGAGAGAGAGAGAGAGAGATACAGAGAGAGAAAGATGAGAGAGAGAGAGAGAGAGAGAGAGAGAGAGAGAGAGAGAGAGAGAGAGATGAAAGAGAGAGAGAGATGAAAGAGAGAGACAGAGAGTGAGAGAGAGTGAGAGAGAGATGAAAGAGAGAAAGCGAGAGACAGAGAGAGAGAGAGAGAGAGAGAGAGAAGAAGATGAAGACAGACAAAGAACAAATCATCAAATTAAAGTCAGCTGATTATTTTGTAAAATATCACATTCCAGACTGTACCATTTTGTCCTCACCCTGAATGGTCTCCTGCTTCTTTATTAACACACATGGGATAAACTCAGGGTTCCTCAGACTGAAAGTGCTTTTTTTAGAGAGATTTAGATATTCTGAACTGGCTGTTACTCAGCTGTGTGTTAAACAGAGAACAGTGATACACCTATATGCACCTGTGTGTGTGTGTGTGTGTGTGTGTGTGATATCATAGTGCTCTTCCAGAACCTTCTTTTCAATCTTCTCTACACACATACACACACACACACACACACACACACACAGAAGGAGGAGAAATTGTTGGCTGGAGGCGATGCTTCTCATCAAGAACAGAGCAGTGTTTATCACTTGTTTACATGGAAAAGCAACAAACACACACACACTGACACACACACAGGGGAAGTCACAATATGTTTCCCACCCACGCCCACTGAGTGCACCTTACTAACCAGGATCATCATGGTCATCTGAGCAGAGGACACACACACACACACACACACTCACCTGATCCACACTTGTCTGTTCACTGGGAGTGTTGCTTTTTAGTCATTTATATTTTTCTGGAACTTCAGGGAGCGGTGGAGAACTGCACAGCTACACACACTCCACTGAACTGTACAAGACCAAGAACCTGAAACAAAGAGACATTTAAATAAACTCATTTGTGTGTGTGTGTGTGTGTGTGTGTGTGTCTTCCTTAAGGGATAACAATCCTCTGTATTAGTTCCCAGTGACATGGTCTGTAACAAGCACTGTGGTGCTTCCAGCTCTCAGGTTTATTAAAGACCTTAATTTTGATTTTAGTTTCTGTTTTATTTGGCAATGATGATGTCAGAGATCTGAGTGACTTAATGACCTCAGTGTGATCTACACACACCTCAGCACTAATACTGTATAGAGCTGGTGCTGTGACTGGGGATTAGGGTGTAGGGTGAAGGGTGTAGGGATTAGGGTAAAGGTTGTGGAGATTAGGGTGTAGGGTGAAGGGTGTAGGGATTAGGGTGCAGGGTGAAGGGTGTAGGGATTATGGTGTAGGGTGAAGGGTGTAGGGATTAGGGTAAAGGTTGTTTAGATTAGGGTGTAGGGTGAAGGGTGTAGGGATTAGGGTGTAGGGTGAAGGGTGTAGGGATTAGGGTGTAAGGTGAAGGGTGTAGGGATTAGGGTAAAGGTTGTGGAGATTAGGGTGAAGGGTGTATGGATTAGGGTGTAGGGTGAAGGGTGTAGGGATTAGGGTGTAGGGTGAAGGGTGTAGGGTGAAGGGTGTAGGGATTAGGGTGTAGGGTGTAGGGTAAAGGTTGTGGAGATTAGGGTGAAGGGTGTATGGATTAGGGTGTAGGGTGAAGGGTGTAGGGATTAGGGTGTAGGGATTAGGGTGTAGGGATTAGGGTGTAGGGTGAAGGGTGTAGGGTGTAGGGTAAAGGTTGTGGAGATTGGGGTGTAGGGTGAAGGGTGTAGGGATTAGGGTGTAGGGTGAAGGGTGTAGGGATTAGGGTGTAGGGTGAAGGGTGTAGGGATTAGGGTAACGGGTATAGAGATTAGGGTAAAGGATGTGGAGATTAGGGTGTAGGGTGAAGGGTGTAGGGATTAGGGCAAAGGTTGTGGAGATTAGGGTGTAGGGTGAAGAGTGTAGGATGTAAGGATTAGGGTGCAGGGATTAGGATGTTGGGTGTAGGGTGAAGGGTGTAGGATGTAGGGATTGGGGTAAAAAAGAAAATATAATTATTATGTAAGGCAAATGATTAGGGTTAAAAACAAAGGGTTTATTTTTTGAAGAATAAACTTCTATGCAATAACTGAGCAGTGAATGATGCAAGACTACAGTAACAAAAACACACACAGACACACACACACACACAGCCCACTGGTTTCCAGTGTGTGTTTATACACACATAAAGATATAAAAGTACCACCTACACATGCTTTCCATATGCTGCATCAGAACACACAATGCACCACCTCCTGTTCTTAAGATGTATGTGTGTGTGTGTGTGTGTGTGTGTGTGTGTGTGTGTGTGTGTGTGTGTGTGTGTGTGTGTGTCTGTGTATGTTCTCACCATACTGTACCTTTCCTTATTTAAATATACCAACTCCATCTGTACAGAACACATATATAATACATCTCTCTCTCTCACACACACACACACACACACCTCCTTTATTCAGCCTATCCACATACAGTAATAGTAGTGTTTTGTGGGAATGGAGTGATGTTATCTCTGCTTGTGCGTGAGTCATTTCCACATGAACAATGTGAATAATAAACTGATTTAGATCCTAATCCATATCACTTTTTACCCACAATGCAGTGCACTCTGCTCATTTGCATAAAAAGCAGGCTCTGCCTATCGCTGTGAGCTGTTAGCGTGCTGATTAGCATAGTGATTATCATGTTTATGGGTGTGATGTGGTTTCAGCAGGGTTTCTGTCAGAACTTTGACTTTAATGGACATTGAACAGAGTGAACCTCAGTCATTAGGGATTAATCATCTCATCTTCCCTCATTAGGCAACAGTAAGAGTTTACTTAATGAGGGGGGCAAAGGAAGAGTGATCCACGATTAAACACCTTAAAACATACATTCTCAGTAGAGCACTGCTAGGGATTAGGGGTTAGGGATTAGGGCTAATTCCACAAGGACTAATTACTAAAACCTGTGTCCTCATATTCACTCCATAAAGCTTTTTCTGCAATGCTTCCTGTTTCTGAAGTGTTATCTAGTTGTGTGTGTGTGTGTGTGTGTGTGTGTGTGTGTGTGTGTGTGTGTGTGTGTGTATACAGCACATCTCATTATTGCTGAGTTTAATTTCATCTCACAGCAACACAGCAATAAAGAATAAAAGTGAATGAGTTTCAGTAGAACACTAACGAGCATTCTGAGTCCTGACCTCACACTCTACTGTCTTTATTATTATTATTATTATTATTATTATTATTATTATTATTTTCAGCATGAAAGGGTAAACAGAAATGAGTTAATGTTTAGAAACCATTAAAGGATATTGAACTTTTTATATGTCTATCACAAGTGATTCAATGACAACATTAAATAGAGAAATATGACGCTGGTTTGTTTCCACATGGAGGACGATGGAGGAGACACGATTTAATCAGAGACAGCTCTTATCTGCAGGAGGGAATATTTTATGGCTGAAGTGCTGAATGAAGTTAAGGTTTGTCTGTAAGTGTAGCAGATGTGTTATGATGTGTTACCGATTGAGATGACAATGGAGTAACAACCAGATGTGTTTATTATAACATGTAACAATAACCAGGTAGATAGTATGAATGACATCAGGGATGAAGAGGGTGGTGATGATGATGAGAAACGTAACTCCAAACACAAACACGACTGACAGTCACAGATAACAAATGGGACTTTCCTAAACTTGACAGCTGACAACGATGATGACGATAACTGGAGAGAGACAAATAAATTCACAGAGGGTTAGTAGAGTCAGGCAGGTAGTAACGATACACTCGAAAGAGATGCATGTATTAACGAGACCGGAGGAGGTATGAATGAATGTGGCTTTTATACTGTGAGCAGGTGATTGTGAACAGGTGACGGTGATTAGTACTCAGGCGAAGCGGAACATTGCGGGAGAGTGAGTGTGGAGCCTGGCGAATACGTAACAGTAGTGACTGGATTGATGGCCTTGTGGACAACCATACCTTCTGTCGCCTAACGGCCCCCTGCAGATGGTGATGAGCCGAGTCCCAGACCCTCTTACTCTCCTGGAACCAATGTTGCACGAAGGGACTTCAGAGGGTTCTTCAGTCCAGGGAAACATCGGCGGTTGGTAACCGAGTACGCACTGAAGCGGGGTGAGACCCGAAGATTGTTGACGAAGGGAGTTTTCTGCGTGCTCGGACCAGGGAAGGAATTGGCTCCAGGAGTTCTGGTGGTCGTGGCAGAAGGTTCGGAGGAATCGACTGACTTCCTGAAGCTTCTGTTCTGTTTGGCTGTTGGGCTGAGGGTGGTAATCAGAGGAAAGGCTTACGGTGACATCTAGGAGTTCCATAACGGATTTCCAGACTCTAGAGATAAACTGTGGACCTCTATCAGATCTTCTGGCATACCGAAGTATCTGAACACATGCTGGAACATGCTGTGCCTTATAAATGAGAGGATTCCAATGATGCAATGGTACATACTTATGAGTCACGGGGCAGCCCAGCGGAACATTTTGTGCTTCAGGGATCGTGTCTTCCTCACTCCAATCAATGGCACAAATGAGCAACTTTTCTGGTAGGATGGTGTCAGGGATAGCGTTGTCATCGTCAGAAGAATAGAGTCTGGAGAGAGCATCGGCTTTGCAGTTTTTATTAACCGGTCGGTAAGTGATGGTGAAGTCAACCTTAGTGAAGAAGAGGGTTCCCCTGCTGCTGTGATAGGACGGCTCCGACACCTGTAAATGAAGCATCTACTTCTACGATGAAGGGTTTGTTTGGATCAGGATGGACGAGGATGGGTGCAGAGCAGAAGGCAGCTTTCAGGTTCCGGAATGATTGATCTGCTCCCGGAGTCCATGGCAGAGTTTTGGGTTTTCTTTGTAGAAGGGTGGTAAGTGGTTGAACCACATTACTGAAATGGTGAATGAAACGATGGTAGAAGTTAGCAAATCCCAAGAATCTTTGCAGGTCTTTCACAGTGAGGGGGTTGGCCAGGATCTTTTGGTTTCCACCTTCCTCTCATCCATACTCACTCCATCCTGAGATACATTGTAACCCAGAAACTGAATTGGGGATTGGTGGAACTCACATTTTTCAGCCTTGAAATACAGGTTGTGTTGGCGGAGACGTTTGAGATCTTCCTTCACATGCCAGGTATGGTCAGATGGATCCTTGGAATAGATGAGGATATCATTGATGTAAACCAATACGTATTATTTAAAGATGTCTTGGAAGATGGTGGAAGATAGAGGGAATGTTAATTAACCCATACAACATGACCAAATATTCAAAATTGCCATTAGGGGTCACAAAGGCAATCTTACACTCGTCTCCACTGTGAATTCGGGTGAGAATGTAGGCACTTCTGAGATCAAGCTTTGAGGAGATCTTCGCTCCCCGTAGCTGTTCTAGGGCTGCTGGGACAAAAGAAAGCTGATAACGGAATTTAGAGGTAATTTTGTTAAATGCCCGGTAATTGATACAGGGTCTGAGACCACCATCTTTTTTGGCAACAAAGAAGAAGGGTGATGCAGCAGGGGAGATTGAAGGGTGGATGTATCCTTGACTGAGAGCTTCACTGATATATTCCTCCATGGCCTCCTGTTTTGGGATGGTGAGTGTATAGATCTTACCTTTAGGTACTGGTTCACCCGTAAGGAGGTCAACCACGCAGTCCCATGGCCGATGAGGTGGTAGTTTGGAGGCTCTCTTGGGACAGAACACATCCTGAAACTTGGTGTAATCTTCAGGGATGGTGATGATGGGACATGATGGGATCACTCCATCTTCTCACCTCACCAGTATCCCAAGAGAGCTCCGGATGATGTTGCACTAACCACGGTCTCCAAAAGAACATCTGCAGTTGAATTCTCAAGAACCAGAAATCTGATGGTTTAGTTGTAGGACACCCACTGTCAGAACAAGCTCAAATGTCCTAGAGTTGATGGAGGATCGGTTGAGGGGTTTGCCAGTTACAAACTGGACTTGGAGTTTTTGAGGGATCCATTCCCTTTCGATCTTAAGGTCAGAGCATAATTGCGAGAAAATGAAGTTGCTGGCTGACCCAGAGTCAAGGAGGGCTGTGACTGTAACAGAAAAGTCAGAGAGATGGAGCTGAACTTCTGTAGTTAAGGGAGCATATACTGTATATAAGTTTCAGGTTGAACCGTACTCAAAAAGCTTGTGGAGAACGGATGGGACACTCTCCAATAGTGTGTCCAGCTGCAGCACAGTATAGACACAGCCCTTGGGTCAGCCGTTGATGACGTCCAGACAGTGGGATGTGGGTGGTGTCGATCTACATGGATTCTGGTTCTGGAGAGTGTGGTTCTGGCTGGCAGAGTATATGTGATGTGACTGGTCCATTAACATCACTGTAACAGGATTGCATACGGTTTACTGATCTAGAATGATCTCTGAATGAAGCTCTCTAAGCCCATGGTGTCATCGTAGGCTGAGAGTTGCAACCTCAGTGCTGGATTAAGGCCATTGTGGTAGGGGGTGAGAAGGGCTCGTTCGTTCCAACCACTAGCGGCTGCTAGCGTGCAAAACTGCAGTGAATTCTCAGCAGCGGAAAACCTCCTGTTTTAAATGATACAGACTCTCACAAACGGTAGTGTCACCAGCTGGCGTTCCAAATACCTCTTGGAAGTAAGTCATGAAGGTATTAAAGGTGAGTGAGTGTTTTTTTTTTTTTTAAAAGGTGAGTGTTTTTTTGTGCTTAAAGTTGAGTGTTGGTGTTCAATGGAGAGTGTTTTGTGTTTATCTGTGAGTGGTTTTTTTTTGCTTGTTTTTTTTTTTTTAAAAAAGGTGAGTGTTTTTTTTGCTAAGACTTCACACACCACAGGTTTGTTCCAAGGAACTGTTCATGCCAGTTGCCTAATTTGAATAACTCTTGCTGTTTCTTATATCACAGGTCTGTGTTGCGCACACACACACACACACACACACACACACACACACAGGTGAGATATATGAATTTTCTCCTGTACGGTGAAGTTAACAGAAGCTTCAGAGAAATCAACTGTGTGTAAAGTTTTGTGAAAGTTTCTGTGAGAAAGAGCAGTAAGAACATTCAGGAATAAAGAAAAGCACCTGTGAAGAGAAGTGATTGTGTTCATCTGTTCCTTTCATAAGAGGAAATATTTGAGGAGACTTTGCAGCATGTTTCTCTGTAAATAAGCTTTTCATTCAGAAGCTTGACATCAGCTCTGTTTGTGTCGCCTCACACGAAATAATAAAAAACCCAATTTCTTTTCTGTCTTGTTTTCTCCAACAGGAACAGATTATCGCCTGCAGAAACAGAGCACTAATGGAGCTCAGGATGCCTTTCTGTCTGTTATGAAAAACCTCATAAACTGTGTTTTAAACTCTCTGATCACCCGAAGCAGCTCGCTTAGGGGAAGTAGCTCTAGGGACAAAGCCTTAAGGGATGAGCAGAAGGGAACGAGTGATGAAGAGTGAGTGAAGAGAAGTACATTTACAAAATCCTTAGGTACAGGGCCTTAGGAAAGAACCCAGTCTGAGTGAACAAACCAGTCTGAGTGAACAAATCAATCAGAGTGAACAAAACCAGTCAGAGTGAACAATCCAGTCAGAGTGAACAAAACCAGTCAGAGTGAACAAAACCAGTCAGAGTGAACAAAACCAGTCTGAGTGAACAAAACCAGTCAGAGTGAACAAACCAGTCAGAGTGAACAAAACCAGTCAGAGTGAACAAAACCAGTCAGAGTGAACAAAACCAGTCAGAGTGAACAAACCAGTCAGAGTGAACAAACCAGTCAGAGTGAACAAACCAGTCTGAGTGAACAAACCAGTCAGAGTGAACAAAACCAGTCAGAGTGAACAAACCAGTCTGAGTGAACAAAACCAGTCTGAGTGAACAAACCAGTCAGAGTGAACAAACCAGTCAGAGTGAACAAAACCAGTCAGAGTGAACAAAACCAGTCAGAGTGAACAAACCAGTCAGAGTGAACAAACCAGTCTGAGTGAACAAATCAATCAGAGTGAACAAAACCAGTCAGAGTGAACAAACCAGTCTGAGTGAACAAAACCAGTCAGAGTGAACAAAACCAGTCAGAGTGAACAAACGTGGATACATCATGCTGTCTGATTACAGCACAAAAGTTATCAGAATAAATTGTCAGTGAGACAAAGAAACTCTAAACACACACACACACACACACACACACACACACACACACACACACACACACACACACACACACACATATACATTATCTGAGCTCTCTTGGTTCAAAAGTGTCCACTTTAGTGAAGTGCACTTCATGTCACTTAATTACACTGTGTGCATGTGTGAGTGTGTGAGTGCATGTGTGTGAGTGCATGTGTGTGAGTGAGTGTGCGAGTGCATGTGTGTGTGAGAGTGTGTGGTGTGGGTGTGTGTGTGTGTCATCATCTTACACTGTGTCTCTGTAATGATACAATCACAATAAAGAGGTTGTTGTGGTTTAGAGGTTTAGGTTGTGTTTTGGCCGCAGACTACACATCTTCTCACAATGTACCATAAACACACACACACACTCTCACACACATGCACTCCCACTCACACACACACATGCACTCACACTGCTCTTTGATCTTTGTAACATTGGTGTTTTATTATTCTGTAATGATTTTGTGGAATGTTGGGACAGTTTGGGTTTGTTTAAGGTTTGTAGTTTTTGATAAAGACTTGTTCTTGCTGCATTCACTTTTTTGAGAATTTGTCACTGATCTTCTCCCCCTGAGGAAACATCTGATCAGTGATGAGTCATACAAAGGTCTGAAACTTTCTGAGGATGACTCATCACTCGTTATTTTCTCTACATCTTCATTATCTGACCTGGGAAACACCACCATTACACTGCTTTTGGATATTAAAGCAGAGGCTGGAACTGCCCACACACACACACACACACAGACACAGACACAGACACACACACAGACACACACACGTGCACTCACACACACTCACACACACACACACAGAGACAGACACACACTCACATAGACAGACACACACACACACACACACAGACACAGACACAGACACAGACACAGGCACACACACAGACACACACACGTGCACTCACACACACTCACACACACACACACAGAGACAGACACACACTCACATAGACAGACACACACACACACACACACACAGGTACACACACACAAACAGACAGACACTCACACACACACACACACAGACACAAGTACACAGAAACACAGACACACACACACACAGGTACACACACACACACACACACACACACACACACACAAACAGACAGACACTCACACACACACACACACAGACACAAGTACACACAAACACAGATACACAAAAACACACACAGACACAGGTACACACATACAGAGATACGTATCTGTGTGTGTTTTGTTTTTCTTCATTTGTCATCTCTAAGAAAATCCTTCATTCTTCTCTTCCTCTGTTTCTTACTTCTAAGATAATCCTTTATATTTCTCTCACTCCTACTCCACCTACTTGCTCACACGCTCTCTCATTTCCTACACAGTGAACCATCTGCTGGCACACACAAACACACACACACACAGTACATGCTACACCTACGAGAGAGAGAGAGAGAGAGAGAGAGAGAGAGAGAGAGAGAGAGAGAGAGAGAGGAAGTTCTCAGGATTAGCTTCTCTCCCACAGAGTGACAAATACTCTCCTGATAACAGATACACATTTCACAACAAGTAGGTGAGCATGCACACACACACACACACACACACACACACACACACACACAGTGATCTCTCCTCACACTTGAGCTTCACCTCAGCAGCTTTCACAGGATCATAAGATAAGTAAAAAAAAAAATAGCACACACTAAGTGATAAGATCACTTAAACACACACACCCACACACACACACACACCCCACACACACAGTTGATTTAGGACACACAGTGATAGACTCTATGGCCGCGTTCACACTGCAAGTCTTAACGCTCAATTCGGATATTTTGCTCAGATCTGATTTTTTTGTTTGTTCTCATTACCTTTTAAAATGTGGCCTTTATCAGATACCAGTGTGAACCGTGTGCTGTTTCGAACTGACCCACATGCACAAACGAACAATAACAATGACGTCACATGCAGCACGTCGTTGTGCTAAAGTTAGCGAGGTTATGGAGGAAGTAAACATTTACGCTTTTCTTTCTAAATGTTTGTGTAACAGCAGCACAGAGACGCGGTGTTTTGAAAATTTTCGGATGTCGAGGGCAACTTTTGATTATTTGATCCATTCTGTAGGCGTAGTCTTGTTTGTGTGCGAACTCGCCGGCGCAAAATTGTGATGAACGTCGATGTAGATTGACGTAAAAGTCGCATCAAATCCGCCTTGGTTGTTCACACTGCGGCCATGTTGGAAATAATCAGATTTGGGTCTGATTCAGGACCACATATGGAAGTGGTCTGAATCTGATTAGAAAACATCAGATCTGGGCCAGATTTGAGTGTTCACACTACACCTGAAGCCTGACCTGGTCACTTGACCCCAAAAAAATCAGATTTGGGCCACTTTTACCTGCAGTGTGAACGGGGCTTATGTTATACGTAACAGTGGTTCATTTCAGTGGACTGAATGATGTCATCAGGATTTGATCTAGAGAAGACATAAAACTTATACAAACTTCTCCCACACTGCAGGAGAGACACTCAGGTGTCCTTATGCTAAGTGTCTCTCGTTGATTAACACAGACAAATCAACTGCTCATGAATCACCATCACAAACACACGTGTGTGTGATGAGCAGAGGGTGGTTGCTAATAGGATAAATAAATAGATTAATCATGCACAGGTCACATCCTGCCTCATAAGGAGATGATGTGATAAAGGCGGGGCGCTTTTTAACGAGTCACCAGGCTCCTGCTGCTTAATTAGCAGGTCAAGGGTAATTAACCACCACAACATCTACTCAAACAAGCTCCATGGGTGCATTCTAAACACTCCTGACTTCAGGACTTTATATATGCTCTTATTCTGCTGCAGGACCTAATGACTTAAAGAGAAGATCTCTCATAACCAATAGGAGGTCCAGAAGACCTGACCGATCAGTGAACATCCAAACAATCTGCTGCTTTGAAAGACTGCAGTGTGATGAAGGATAAAGCTGAGAGACAGAGTTTCTCTTGTGTGATTGACAGCTAAAAGGGCAAAAGAGGAGGGGCCAAGTGTCATCAGCTGGAGGAGATAAACACAGAGGTCATGACAGCTTCTGTGGTGATGTCAGAATGACAGGAACATGACAAGAGGGAAAGGGGGAATAAAGGAAAGAGAGAATGTCAGGACGACATCAGGACTGATTAAATCGTTAGCACTTAAGTGAGAAATTAGATCAGAGCTATGAGTTTCATCACGAGGCAGGAATAAGAGGAACATCACTGAGAGCTGGGAGGAAGTAGACTTACTGTTACCTCAACACATAGGGTTAATTTTCTCTAACCGCACACCCCCAGTGTGTTGTTCCTTTTATACAGCAGCAGTTTACACACAGTGAATGAGCTGTTACTATGGAAACCATATCGTATCAGCTACGTATAAATATCGTATATCGTATATCGTATATCGTATAAATATCGTACCCATATCGTATAAACTACGGTCAGAGCAGAACACCTGACGACCAATCAGAATGCAGAACTCATCAACAGTGTCTGAGTGACAGGGCGTGTCTGTCTGATCTGTCTAATCCTCACATAGTCTGCGAAATCTGATCTGTCTAATCCTCACATAGTCTGCGAAATCTGATCTGTCTAATCCTCACAGAATCTGCGAAATCTGATCCATCTAATCCTCACAGAATCTGCGAAATCTGATCTGTCTAATCCTCACATAGTCTGCGAAATCTGATCCGTCTAATCCTCACAGAATCTGCGAAATCTGATCCGTCTAATCCTCACAGAATCTGCGAAATCTGATCCGTCTAATCCTCACAGAATCTGCGAAATCTGATCCGTCTAATCCTCACAGAATCTGCGAAATCTGATCCGTCTAATCCTCACAGAATCTGCGAAATCTGATCCGTCTAATCCTCACAGAATCTGCGAAATCTGATCCGTCTAATCCTCACAGAATCTGCGAAATCTGATCCGTCTAATCCTCACAGAATCTGCGAAATGTGATCAGTCTAATCCTCACAGAATCTGCGAAATCTGATCCATCTAATCCTCACAGAGTCTGCGAAATCTGATCCGTCTAATCCTCACAGAATCTGCGAAATCTGATCCGTCTAATCCTCACAGAATCTGCGAAATCTGATCCGTCTAATCCTCACAGAATCTGCGAAATCTGATCCGTCTAATCCTCACAGAATCTGCGAAATCTGATCCGTCTAATCCTCACAGAATCTGCGAAATCTGATCTGTCTAATCCTCACAGAATCTGCGAAATCTGATCCGTCTAATCCTCATATAGTCTGCGAAATCTGATCCGTCTAATCCTCACAGAATCTGCGAAATCTGATCTGTCTAATCCTCACAGAATCTGCGAAATCTGATCTGTCTAATCCTCACATAGTCTGCGAAATCTGATCCGTCTAATCCTCACAGAATCTGCGAAATCTGATCTGTCTAATCCTCACAGAATCTGCGAAATCTGATCCATCTAATCCTCACAGAATCTGCGAAATCTGATCTGTCTAATCCTCACATAGTCTGCGAAATCTGATCCGTCTAATCCTCACAGAATCTGCGAAATCTGATCCGTCTAATCCTCACAGAATCTGCGAAATCTGATCCGTCTAATCCTCACAGAATCTGCGAAATCTGATCCGTCTAATCCTCACAGAATCTGCGAAATCTGATCCGTCTAATCCTCACAGAATCTGCGAAATCTGATCCGTCTAATCCTCACAGAATCTGCGAAATCTGATCCGTCTAATCCTCACAGAATCTGCGAAATCTGATCCGTCTAATCCTCACAGAATCTGCGAAATGTGATCAGTCTAATCCTCACAGAATCTGCGAAATCTGATCCATCTAATCCTCACAGAGTCTGCGAAATCTGATCCGTCTAATCCTCACAGAATCTGCGAAATCTGATCCGTCTAATCCTCACAGAATCTGCGAAATCTGATCCGTCTAATCCTCACAGAATCTGCGAAATCTGATCCGTCTAATCCTCACAGAATCTGCGAAATCTGATCCGTCTAATCCTCACAGAATCTGCGAAATCTGATCTGTCTAATCCTCACAGAATCTGCGAAATCTGATCCGTCTAATCCTCATATAGTCTGCGAAATCTGATCCGTCTAATCCTCACAGAATCTGCGAAATCTGATCTGTCTAATCCTCACAGAATCTGCGAAATCTGATCTGTCTAATCCTCACATAGTCTGCGAAATCTGATCCGTCTAATCCTCACAGAATCTGCGAAATCTGATCCGTCTAATCCTCACAGAATCTGCGAAATCTGATCCGCCTAATCCTCACAGAATCTGCGAAATCTGATCCGTCTAATCCTCACAGAATCTGCGAAATCTGATTCGTCTAATCCTCACAGAATCTGCGAAATCTGATCCGTCTAATCCTCACAGAATCTGCGAAATCTGATCCGTCTAATCCTCACAGAATCTGCGAAATCTGATCCGTCTAATCCTCACAGAATCTGCGAAATCTGATCCGTCTAATCCTCACAGAGTCTGCGAAATCTGATCCGTCTAATCCTCACAGAGTCTGTTAAATCTGATCCGTCTAATCCTCACAGAATCTGCGAAATCTGATCTGTCTAATCCTCACAGAATCTGCGAAATCTGATCCGTCTAATCCTCACAGAGTCTGCGAAATCTGATCCGTCTAATCCTCACAGAATCTGCGAAATCTGATCCGTCTAATCCTCACAGAATCTGCGAAATCTGATCCGTCTAATCCTCACAGAATATGCGAAATCTGATCTGTCTAATCCTCACAGAATCTGCGAAATCTGATCCGTCTAATCCTCACAGAATCTGCGAAATCTGATCTGTCTAATCCTCACAGAATCTGCGAAATCTGATCTGTCTAATCCTCACAGAATCTGCGAAATCTGATCCGTCTAATCCTCACAGAATATGCGAAATCTGATCTGTCTAATCCTCACAGAATCTGCGAAATCTGATCTGTCTAATCCTCACAGAATCTGCGAAATCTGATCCGTCTAATCCTCACAGAATATGCGAAATCTGATCTGTCTAATCCTCACAGAATCTGCGAAATCTGATCTGTCTAATCCTCACAGAATCTGCGAAATCTGATCCGTCTAATCCTCACAGAATCTGCGAAATCTGATCCGTCTAATCCTCACAGAATGTCAGATTTATCAGGAGAAACTGATGAAGAGAGCTGAAGGTTTCAGTGAAATGAGAGCAGAATGATTTACCTGTACAGGTGACTGAGTGACACATTAACACCTACACACCTGCAGCACTGACACACAAGCCAGCAAAAAGTAAACACACACACACACACACACACACACACACACACACACACACACACAC
>NC_083482.1:442505-452505 GCF_030014155.1 Tachysurus vachellii | reverse complement strand
AGAGCGAGGGAAGACAGAGGAAGAGAGAGGAGGAGAGCGAGGGAAGACAGTAAGAGAGAGGGAGAGCGAGGGAAGACAGAGGAAGAGAGAGGGGGAGAGCGAGGGAAGACAGAGGAAGAGAGAGGGGGAGAGCGAGGGAAGAAAAATGAAAGAATCGTCCAGGAAAGAGGGAATACACTCCAACTAAAAGGTCCCAACGGTCCGTAAAGGTTCTGTGTTAGAATATGTGTTTCTCTAACTGAGAGAACCTTCACTACACATAGAGGAGCTCTGAAGAGTCCCACAGCAGTGTGTTACACAAACACACACCTTAGCAGCCTGATTCTCCTCCATCTCTCTCACTGCTTCACTCTTATCTTCTCATCTGTCCTTCCTACACTATTACAACAGCGTTCCTCAAAGGGTTCCTCAAAGTGTTCTTTATGTAGTTAAGGGTTTGTTGAGACATACAGTGCAGTGAGACATTAATAAAACACTGATGTCCAACAGTTCCATCAGTACGTCAGGGGGGAAGTTCCACAGCTGCTTCAGTAGAGTTTATTGATCCAGTTCATTCTGTGACTCTTTGTCTTAAAGTGATTTAATGAATATTTTATTATCTCAGTCATAAATCAGCACCTAAATTACCTAAATGTGTGTGTGTGTGTGTGTGTGCGTGTGCGCGCGTGTGTGTGTGTGTGTGTGTGTGCGTGTGTGTGTGTGTGTGGGTGTGTGCGCGTGTGTGTGTGTGTGGGTGTGTGCGCGTGTGTGTGTGTGTGTGTGCGTGCGTGTGTGTGCGTGTGTGTTATAGTTCCATCAGACTAAGACACGCCCCTGACAAACTCAGGTGATTTCTGAACAGAGATTCAGTGTGTAGTTCCGTCTGAGTTCTGATGTGTGTCATTTCAGTACAAAACCGTCACTGAGAGATGAACTGAATACAGAGCTTAAAGCTTGAAGCTGGAGGACAGGACGCAGGACGTGTGGATAAACTTTATAAGAGTCAGTAAAGGTCACTAACTCGGGCAGACTGCATAAACATGAGCTCATTAATATTCAAATCCACACCGTCACTTTCTAATACAACACAACATGAAAGACAAAAAAGGACAAACACCACACGGACTTCAGAAGTGCAGAGAAAACACACACACACACACACACACACACACAGAGTTGTTATTAATACACATAGGTCTTATCTTAATACACTCAGTCTGATATGATTGGACAATGATGAGTGTATTAATGACATCAGTAAATCAGTCACTCAGTGTTTCACTGTAACAGTGTGTGTTAATAATAGTTGTGTGGTTTGTGTTGTCAGATTTTTTGTTTTTTTTTTAATGACCTTTTTACAGCTGAAAAAACAGTTTTTTACTGAAACACACTGATGAATTGGTGGAGATTTGAAATTCACACTGACAGGTGATGATGTCATAGTGGGCGTTAAGGCAGCCGGCCAATCAGCAGCCTCCGGCTCCTGCAGGTCCGTAATACAGATTAGTGGCAGTTATTAGCTGAGATGGATGAAGTGTCTCAGCAGCTGATGATTCTGACCTTGACACATGAAAGTGTTCGTTTTAAACACTACTGTCTAAAGCAGACGAGTTCTGATCACTTCCTGTGTGAGTGGAGGACAAACTTCCTCTGACAGGTTTGTGTACTGATTGGTCCGTTGAACAACTTGCAGATTTCCAGCAGAGAGACACTTGTGACCAAGTTCTCCTACAGAGGAGCTGAGAGGAACACTGCTGAGCTGCACAACATCTCTGACTAACTGCAACTATTAACTAATGATAATTACATCATTCAGTTAAATCTTCAGCTTACACTTGCATGTGTCCCAAACCACATACTGTTCACTGTATAGGGAACATAAACATAATAATAAAACATTATAGAAACTACTTCATGTTTTCAGAGCTGGGTTGCCAGATTGGAGAGGAGTCGGAGCTCTTTTAACCAATTAGAGTTGTTTTTTAAGATTAAAACCTGTTTGTCTAACAGTTCTATATGGTAATTGACTGTTTCCCATGTTCATGAATCTCTGCCCCAGGGTCTGCAGTGGACCACAGAGAAAAGGACACGGATCAAACACAAACACAGTCCAGACGAAAGTCTATTTCACAAACAGGTTTTTCTTAGCAACATTAAACACTTTTGCTAAGGCCCCAACTTAACACATTGTTTTATCATTTTCATTTGTTCATAAGTTAGGAATAAAAAGAAACTAATGCACCTTTAAATAAAAAAATAAAAGACTTCATATTCTAAAAGAAGCATTTTTATCGCTACATATACACAGTAGTTTCTTTCTTTCTTTCTTTCTTTCTTCACATATCTCATCTTTGGAGGTTGGGGTCAGAGAGCAGGATCAGTCATAATACAGCACCCCTGGAGCAGTGAGGGTTAAGGGCCTTGCTCAAGGGCCCAACAGGGGCAGCTTGGCAGTGCTGGAGCTCGAAACTACACCTTCCCATCAACAGCCCAGGCCCTTAACGACTAGCACCACAACGTCCCGTCCATGACGATCACATGAAGAAAATAAATCAGATTAATTTGTATTTGAGGTGCTGATATAATCACTGTGAAATTCTCTACAGGGTTGGCAGATTCTGGTCATTTTTAAACAGGTTTAATATGTTTGAACACTGGTTTTTAGAACTATTGATTCATTTACGATCAATCTGGCAACCTAGATATGATTACAGTCCAACAGTGGCACCTGCTGGAGAACTTTAGTACAGTCACAGCACATGAAGGAGAAACAGAATAATTAGGGAGTTAAACTCTGTTCTAGACATTGACTCATTTCACATTCAGTTCACTTTCACATTTCACTTTCACAACCACAACTCATTTCACATCACTTTTCATATAAACAGTTAAAAATGGAATAAAAATAAACAGCTGAATTGTCAAGAGTTTATGATTTTATTCATTCAAGATCTTATTGTACAGCTCATTCTTCTGTTCACACTTTTTCCTGCTCCTCTCTTCCTCTTTCCCTTTTTAATTGCCTGCTCAGTCTCTTCATTCCTTTTCCATGTCCTATTTTATATCATTTTCCTCTTCACTCCTTCTTCATTTCTCTCTCTCTCTCTGTCTCTCTCTCTTTCTCTCTCACTCTGTCTCTGTCTCTTTCTCTTTCTCTGTCTCTCTCTCTCTCTCTCTCTCTCTCTCTCTCTCTCTCTCTCTCTCTCCCCTGTCCCCCCCACCCCCTCAATCACTGATTCTGGTCCCCAGGTTTCTATGGCAACAGAGCACAGAAGCGAGGCAGGTCGTTTGCCAAGACTGAACACCCACCACCCCCCCTTCCCTAAACACCCCACCACACACACACACACACACACACACACACACACACACACACACACACACACCACCACACACACACACACACACACACACTGCCTGATTGACTGTAACAGCACTACATGCTGATCATTATTTATCTGCACCGCTAACAGTGTTCAGAGGGTGTGTGGTGTATATATGGAATAAGGGGCGGGGCTTAGAGTGGGTGTGGTCATTACAGTAGCAGACTGTGAGACACCCCCCCACCCCACCCCACCCCCCAATCACTGCTGGTTCAGTACTGATACCACAAACCACCAGCAATCTGCACTTGTATTAAAAACTCTTCATGTTTACAGTCATTACACACACACACACACACACACACACACACACACACAGAGTTTGAGATAATGAAAAGCTGAGTCTCAGGGTGACCATCACTGACCACAAGCTATAAAGCACACACCATTACGTTAACAGCAGTGTGTTCAATACAGCACGGTGAGCAGGGAACAATTACTCCAACAAAAACGATAATTATACACACGCCGCCGACAGGAGCTGCTTTACGACCGAGCTTTATGACTTCACGGCCATGTGAGACCTGCTCCGTGCTCTAAATGAAACACAGCCCTAAATGTTCCCTAAAGACTTGGTGTTGTTTTACCTACAGCACTGAACACCTCTCAACACACTCACAGAGAAATAAACACTCACCTTAAACACCAACATTCACCTTTATTTATTTTTGGTGTATTTTATATATATATATAGTCTCCGTTGATTGAAAGCCATTGTTGACATTTCAAATCACCAAAACAAACACACCCCTAACCCAAATAAGCCCCACCCCTGTATTGATAGCCCTGAGACATCTACAGATCTACCAGCTCCAGTTAGACTCTGTGATACTAAAGAAGAGATGTGAACTCCATGTGATCTTTTACACCAACACAACATTTATCAGACTGTATATTTATAATCACACCCCCAGTGTCACCCAGATGAGGATGAGGTTCCCCTTTGAGTCTGGTTCCTCTCAAGGTTCCTTCCTTTACCATCTAAGGGAGTTTTTCCTCCCCACAGTCACCTGAGTCACCTCAGACTTGTTCATTGGGGATAAATACACATCAGAGATGGGGGACTCGAGTCATATGACTTGACTCGAGTCAGACTTAAGTCTCAAATTTGAGACTTGAGACTTGCTTGACAAATATAAAAAAAAAGACTCGACTTGACTTTGACTTGACATTCATGACTTGACACTTACTTGTGACGAGTTAAAAGACTCGAAATAACTTGTTTTTTTTTTTTTAATCTGTTTTTGAACGCACGCAAGAGCGTAATCTAATCACGTGACGCAGCAGGCAAGCAGAGCAGTGGCGGAGCCAGAAGAGTGTCCCTGACATCTGATTGGCCACACCAGGTGCCACCCCGAATTTTTATTTGATAGCTTTGGAAGTTTGATGCTGATCGACATCTCATTTCACCATCAAAAGAAGTCTTCGTTTGACGTTTGGTCGCGGCGCCGCTCAACATTTCAAATCCATCAATCAATGACAATAAAGAGTTGAGAGATAGAGAAGTATACTAGTGCTGCACGATTAATCATATCGCAATCGCGATATCAAGCCTGTGCGATTATATGACGCAAAATGCTGCGATTTTATGAAATACATAAATGCATGTGTGGACATGACAACCCATTCTCTCTGAAAGCTGTTTGCCTATTTCATACACTACACCGCTATCTGCTAAGGACGTCCTTAAAAATATTCTTGTTTGCCATAACCCGACCGACCCTGTCAATTTAGGACCGACTGAATTTTTATTTATTTTTTTTGCTTTAAGTCCGACCGACTTGCCGGTTGTAAATTTGCATTAAGACCGACCTTCTTTTTTTTACTCTTCAAACAACTAATACAAAAGCAATAAAATAATATTAACGGGTTCGGGCACAATAATACATCTAAAATAAGCATCAAAATGAGGTTTGTAACAATGCGCCCGAAGGCACGGGATGAAGACCCAGTCAGTGACGTCACGATATGCTAATTTGTTTAAAGTCATACCTACGTAATCACCATCACCAAAATTGTACTTTTTTTTTTACATTGAAACTTGAAAAAAAAATATAGACCTACCTACCGACCCTTTTTTTTTTTTTTTTTTTTTTTTTTTACTGTTACTGCAAACCAAAATATTTTTAAGGTTTGCCTTATAAAAAAAAAAAAAAGACCAGTGAGTTCCAGTTTAGGCAGTGGCACGTGTGGCACGTGTGGCGCGTGTGGCCATGTCGTGACTTTTTCTGGTGTGCAGCGCGGAACGGGTGAAGATGGAAGCCGAGCAGACGGACACTGAACTGGTGGCCAGAAAAAATGCTACCTCTGTTATATGGCGATATTTTGGCTATAAGATATCCGACACTGAGCAGACAGAGAGCTACTGTGCAGAATTTGTAAAAAATAAAGTTGCTACATCACGTGGCAACACGACAAAATTATATCAGCACCTGAAACAGCACAGAGAAAAGTATGATGAATGCATGAAGGTAAAAGCACAGATTAGTAAAAAAAACAACTGAACAAAAAGAACAATCTGTAAGACAAAAAACAAAACAAAACAATTACAGATGTGTTTGAGAGTGTTGCGCCATATGAAAGGTCTTCACAGAAATATCTGTGCATACAAGCAACAAGCTCTGCATCAGAGAGAGCATTTAGCACTAGTGGTAATGTATCGAATCATCGCTCCTGTCTTTGTTTTTGTTTTTGTTTTTGTTTTTGTTTATGACCCACAACAGTTTGAACCACACATTTATATCCAAATTCCTTTTTGAACGTTTATACAAAAATGTTACGTCCAGGTAAAATATCCCTGTTTGGACAGAATGTTCAAAATATCTTATTTTCATGGACATTGAAATGACTTTGTTCTATTTATTATATTTAGCTGTACTATTGAGACAATAAAAGTTTGTTTGCAGTAATGCAAAGATGTAAAAATATTTTAATTTGAAAACATTTTGCATTTGCTGTTGTTTTTGTTGTAGTTTGAGTTGAGAAATACAAATTTCAGCATTATCAGTACTCTGTGTGTGCATTTTCCTTGAGAACCAAGCAAGTTGACTCATGATACCATTTGTTTATTATATCGCAATCGCAATATTGACCTCAATAATCGTAATATGACATTTTCCCTAAATCGTGCAGCCCTAAAGTATACTAAAACAGACTAATAGTAAAACATCAAATTTCGGTAAGTTTTGAGATTAAACATCAGGATTTTCCAGAAAAATATTTCGAAAGTTACGTCGCTATATAAATTGACGTTAGACGCTTTTAACAGATTAATCAGACAAGAGAGATCGGTTCGTTCCCTAGTTTAGCCATAATATACCTAAAGTTGCCCTGGCCACCCCATGTATAAAACTCTAGTTCCGCCCCTGAAGCAGAGAGAGAGCGCGCACTAACTAATAAAACTTAACAGTCGTGACGAAACATGGAAGGCGCTACAATAATTAACCAAAAATAATTACGTTCGGGTACCGGGATTTTGTGATGAACAGGACTCCCTGCAGTTTTGGGCTGTGAACAGACACCCTCCCCTCTTTGTTCAAGGTAGCGGTAAGAGTTATGGCCATCCCTGCATCAAGTGCACCTGTTGAACGTGCATTCAGCCATGGTGGGGTGATAATGTGACCACATCGCTCACAACTGAGTGACAAAGTTCTATCAAATTTAATTTCTTGCAAGTGCAATGTGTAAATGGTTGGTCACTGTTTATGTGGAAATGTCAGCTTTTTTGCAATAGCTCTTATAATTGGTCTACAAGCACAGCCATATTCTTGTCTCGGATGCACACACACACACATTCAATTTAAAGACACAGTTCACCTAAAAATGAAACATTTTCTCACCCTCATGTGGTTACAAACCTGTATAAAATTTCTTTGTTCTGATGAACACAGAGGAAGATATTTTGAGGAATGTTTGTAACCAAACCATTCATGAGCCCCATTCACTTCCGTAGTGAAAAAAGAATACTATAGAAGTGAATGGGGCTCATGAATGGTTTGGTTACAAACATTCCTCAAAATATCTACATGTGTGTTCATCAAAACAAAGACATTTATACAGGTTTGTAACATCATGAGGGTGAGAAAATGATGACAGAATTTTCATTTTTAGGTGAACTGTCCCTTTAATTAATAAATTACACTCACTTCATCATCATCATCTCTCTCTCTCTCTCTCTCTCTCTCTCTCTCTCTCTCTCTCTCTCTCTCTCTCCCCAGTAGTTAATTCACTTCAAGGTTTGTGTGATTCAATAATTTACATTTTTTGGTTGATGTGATTGACGTGATTGATTGTTATTCTGTTGTTAAAAAGGAAGGGTCTAATTTAAGGATGTGTTCATGTCCCATTAAAAGTGAATGTCTGTTCAATAAATTCCATTTGGTTGCATAGAAACCATTGTACTTTTTTTATATACACTTTTCCATGGTCTTCTGCCATGTTTGAGGCATATTGAAACTTTTCATGCTTTTATGGTTCCTTATTTTAGCTACATTTACATCTTAGGCTTTTGTAGTTTTGATTTTTCTTCATTTTTAGATTTTTATTGTATTTACAACTCACCTGTATGTGGACACCTTTTAAAAATAAATGCATATAATTTTTGTTGCAAATAAAACTCTCATAGAGTTTTACATACTGTAAATACCATAAATACTGTAGATTTAACTTTGTTTAATATCTACATTTAGTTAAATCATCAAACATATGTATGACTTGCCAGTGACTTGCTTGACTCAAGCTACGACTTGACTTGACTTGCTTGACATAAAGCAGTGACTTGACTTGATTTGACTCTCACAAAAAATTGACTCGGACTTGCTTGAGGTTAAGACTTGAGACTTACTTGTGACTTGCACATGTGTGACTTACTCCCACCTCTGACACACATACATACACACTGTGAACTATATATATCTTGAATTTTTATTATATTAATTATTTATATTTCTCCTTATGTTTACCTTCTGTTCTATGTTTATGTTCTGTAAAGCTGCTTTGAGACAATGTCCATTGTAAAAAGCGCCATACAAATAAACTTGAATTGAATTGAATACACACACACACACACATACACACACACACACACACCCCTAACCCAAATGGGTCCCACCCCTGTATCAATAGCTCCGCCCACACATACATACGTAACCCAGGCAACTAACGGAAAGAAACGTGTCTTTATCATAGCTGAAGTGAAGAACAATACGATTGTAGATAAACAAACAAGCAAAAATGACACACAAACATAATCATGTAAAGGACAAAGACATATATTAGTTCTGTGTAACAAAACAAAACCAACGTTACTCACCTATCGAGAAGGAAAAAAGCGCCTCGGCGTCTTAAGTAAAGTTGGTCACATATTCACAGATTGGAGTTTCCCGAGTCAATAACTCCTGAGCTAAACACTGTTACTACACAAAACACGGTTGTAGCTGCGTCTCTACATTACTACGATAGAAAAGAGGTGTTATTTGTGTAGTAACAGTGTTTAGCTCAGGAGTTATTGACTCAGGAAACTCCAATCTGTGAATATGTGACCAACTTCCTGCTCCTTCAGTTCTCTCCAGCGCTGGAAAGCTGATCCTATATTAACACGTCCTACTTCTTACCTTATCGTAAGTCTTTCTTCTCTTTCTTTCTTTGTTTTTATCCTCCATGTCAATGTTAAAACCGCTTTCTGATAATGTCACACATGCGCACTGAACACTCTCTCCGCCACATATTGATAAGACACGCCCCTTTCTGCTCATTGGCTACACTTTAGTTTTGATTTTTGTTTATTAATCGGCCCGACTCGGAGACCCCGCCTTTAAGATCAGGTAACTGAGACACGCCCCTGTTTTCGACAAAATCCGCCCCAATGCAAATGATGATTAAAATACTAATACATACAAAAAACGTTAAAAAAAAATGTATTTATTCCATACACACGTGTGTTCCTAATGACAAAGAATGAGTTGTGCTATTCCAGTCAAAAGTTACTATCTCTCACAGGTGCACACACACACACACACACACACACACACACACACACACACACACACATGTGCACACACCTTTAAGTGCTCTGTTAGGAGTGTGAGTACTGAACACTAGCAGAATATAAGAAATTTAGCTAACTCATGGAAACAGTGACTCTGGGACACAGTGGGCCAGGGACACAGTGAGACAGTGAATCTAAGACACACTGACTCAGGGACACAGTGGGCCAGGGACACAGTGAGACAGTGAATCTAAGACACACTGACTCAGGGACACAGTGGGCCAGGGACACAGTGAATCATGGCACAATGACTCAGTGACACAATGACTCACAAAAGCACTGGAACATGGATGCAGTCGCACAGTGACTCTGAGACACATGGTGCATGTCCTCAGTGGGTCCATGTGTTTTATCCTCCAGGGGATTGTGGGAATTAAAGTGGTTCATGTAGGTGGACACCAGCTCGTCAGAGGGTACAGGAAACAGTGCAGTGTTTTAAACCTGCAAAAACCAAACACAATAAAATTAGACACAAATCTAAATATTGCATCTGATCATATAATCTCATTAATGTTGTCTGATTATATCATCAGATGACAGTCCAATTATCTGATCTGATTATACACTGTGATGATTGTATATATGTCCTGTT
>NC_083482.1:427505-437505 GCF_030014155.1 Tachysurus vachellii | reverse complement strand
ACTGACACACACACACACACACACACAGACCTCCACTGAGATGAGGGCGACTCTGTGAGAATCCTGAGACATCTACAGATCTACCAGCTCCAGTTAGACTCTGTGATACTAAGAGGAGATCTGAACTCCATGTGATCTTTTACACCAACACAACATTTATCAGACTGTATATTTATAATCACACCCCCAGTGTCACCCAGATGAGGATGAGGTTCCCCTTTGAGTCTGGTTCCTCTCAAGGTTCCTTCCTTAGATGGTAAAGGAAGGAACCTGAAGATGTGCGAATGTGGCTGTGTGTGTTCATGCATGCCAATGTACAGTCTTATGGAGAATGATCTTTTCCCTTTTCTGCATAAATGTGAAATTAAAAGTAAATGTCATATTGTTCTTCTTTCGGAGGTACAAAGATAAATAATAGTTTGGCCCTATAGTCTCAGAAACCACAGATCAGCCTCTTAAAAGTCAGTGCTGACATCCCACCGAGGCATCTCATGTGACTTTACAGACTCAACTCCACATCTGGGACTCTGCACATCTGGGACTCTGCACATCTGGGACTCTACACAGAGCTGTAAACCTTTTACAACTTCAATTCAACTTTTATAGTCAAGAAACCCAAGAAATGGCACTACAGCCTTAAGCTATATTTAAAATTGACAAATATCTTCAAGATATATTTATAATATTGTAGTATTTGATAAAAAAAACTGACAAAATATTAGCGCTAATTGTCAGTGAGCTGTATATGAATGTATATCCACAAAATATGTTTTTGTGTATGTGTGTGTGTGTGTGTGTGTGTGTGTGTGTGTGTGTGTGTGTGTACAGGTACAGTGGGAGACTGGAAGAACTTTCTGACAGTGACACAGAATGAACACTTTGACCGTGTTTATCAGGAACAGATGAAAGACCTGCCACTGGACTTTGTGTGGGACATCACTGACATACACACATAACACAAACACACACACACACACACACGCCATGCTTTGTTTTATTGGGAAAATGTTGTTGAAAATTATGATGATGATGCAGCAAATTAATTAATTTATTAGTTAATAATAATGGGCGACACGGTGGCTTAGTGGTTAGCACGTTTGCCTCACACCTCCAGGGTTGGGGGTTCGATTCCCGCCTCCACCTTGTGTGTGTGGAGTTTGCATGTTCTCCCCGTGCCTCGAGGGTTTCCTCCGGGTACTCCAGTTTCCTCCCCTGGTCCAAAGACATGCATGGTTGGTTGATTGGCATCTCTGGAAAATTGTCCGTAGTGTGTGATTGTGTGAGTGAATGAGAGTGTGTGTGTGCCCTGCGATGGGTTGGCACTCCGTCCAGGGTGTATCCTGCCTTGATGCCAGATGACGCCTGAGATAGGCACAGGCTCCCTGTGACCCGAGGTAGTTCGGATAAGCGGTAGAAGATGAGTGAGTGGGAGTAGGTTAATAATAATAATATTATTATTATTATTATTAATATTATTAACAAATCCAAAAACACAACGATAAGTCAGACAACCCAGAAACGGTAGTGTATCGTTTTTGAATGGAAACTTACCGATCATTGGACAAGACACCTGTCACTCAAGATATACAGGTATGGAATCTTATGTGTAATGTGTAAAGTTCTCCGTTTAAACATAAGAAAATAACAGATTTAATCCACAGTAATCCATTCCATCCATCCATTCCAACTTTTCCCTGTTGAACTTCATGTATACTTTGAGTGACAGGTGACGTGTTCCAATCACAAACTATACCAACCGCTTCCTGGTTGTCTGAAATGTGTTTCCGGATTTGTTAATGTGTTTCCATAGATATATACACTACATAGATATATACACTACATAGATGTATACACTAGATATATATATATATATATATACACTACATAGATATATACACTACATAGATATATACACTATATAGATATATACACTACATAGATATATACACTATATAGATATATACACTACATAGATATATACACTACATAGATATATACACTACATAGATATATACACTATATAGATATATACACTACATAGATATATACACTACATAGATATATACGCTACATAGATATATACACTACATAGATATATACACTATATAGATATATACACTACATAGATATATACACTATATAGATATATACACTACATACAGTAGATATATACACTACATAGATCCATCCATCCATCCATTTTCTACCGCTTATCCGGGGCCGGGTCGCGGGGCAGCAGTCTAAGCAGGGACGCCCAGACTTCCTTCTCCCCAGACACTTCCTCCAGCTCTTCCGGGGGAATACCGAGGCGTTCCCAGGCCAGCCGAGAGACATAGTCCCTCCAGCGTGTCCTAGGTCTTCCCCGGGGCCTCCTCCCGGTTGGACATGCCCGGAACACCTCCCCAGGGAGGCGTCCAGGAGGCATCCGAAACAGATGCCCGAGCCACCTTAGCTGACTCCTCTCGATGTGGAGGAGCAGCGGCTCTACTCTGAGCTCCTCCCGGGTGACCGAGCTCCTCACCTTGTCTCTAAGGGAGCGCCCAGCCACCCTGCGGAGGAAACTCATTTCAGCCGCCTGTATCCGGGATCTTGTCCTTTCGGTCATGACCCAAAGCTCATGACCATAGGTGAGGGTAGGAACGTAGATCGACTGGTAAATAGAGAGCTTCGCCTTGCGGCTCAGCTTTTTCTTCACCACAACAGACCGGTACATCGACCGCATCACTGCAGAAGATGCACCGATCCGCCTGTCGATCTCCCGCTCCATCCTTCCCTCACTCGTGAACAAGACCCCAAGATACTTAAACTCCTCCACCTGAGGCAGGAGCTCCCCACCAACCTGAAGGGGGCAAGCCACCCTTTTCCGGTTGAGAACCATGGCCTCGGACTTGGAGGTGCTGATTCTCATCCCCGCCGCTTCACACTCGGCTGCAAACCGTCCCAGTGCACGCTGAAGGTCCTGATTTGAGGAAGCCAACAGGACAACATCATCTGCAAAAAGCAGAGACGAAATCCTGTGGTCCCCAAACCGGACTCCCTCCGGCCCCCGACTGCGCCTAGAAATCCTGTCCATATAGATAATGAACAGGACCGGTGACAAAGGGCAGCCCTGCCGGAGTCCAACATGCACCGGGAACAAGTCTGACTTACTGCCGGCAATGCGAACCAAACTCCTGCTCCGGTCATATAGGGACCGGACAGCCCTTAGCAGAGGGCCCCGGACCCCATACTCCCAGAGCACCCCCACAGGTCACCACGAGGGACACAGTCGAATGCCTTCTCCAGATCCACAAAGCACATGTGGACTGGTTGGGCAAACTCTCATGAACCCTCCAGCAACCTGGCGAGGGTATAGAGATGGTCCAGTGTTCCACGACCGGGACGAAACCCGCATTGTTCCTCCTGAATCCGAGGTTCGACTATCGGCCGAATTCTCCTCTCCAGTACCCTGGCATAGACTTTTCCGGGGAGGCTGAGTAGTGTGATCCCCATGTAGTTGGAACACACCCTCCGGTCCCCCTTCTTAAACAGAGGGACCACCACCCCAGTCTGCCAGTCCAGAGGCACTGTCCCCAGCCTCCATGCGACGTTGCAGAAGCGTGTCAACCAAGACAGCCCCACAACATCCAGAGACTTGAGGTACTCAGGGCGGATCTCATCCACCCCTGGTGCCTTGCCACTGAGGAGCTTCTCAACTACCTCAGTGACCTCAGCTTGGGGGATCGACGAGTCCACAACTGAGCCCTCGGCATCTGCTTCCTCAATGGAAGACATGTCGGTGGGGTTGAGGAGAACCTCGAAGTACTCCTTCCACCGTCCGAGGATGTCCCCAGTCGAAGTCAGCAGATTCCCACTCCCACTGTAAACAGTGTGAGCAGGGCACTGCTTCCCCCTCCTGAGGTGCCGGACGGTTTGCCAGAATTTCTTCGAGGCCAACCGATAGTCCTTCTCCATGGCCTCACCAAACTCCTCCCAGACCTGAGTTTTTGCCTCCGCAACCACCCAGGCTGAAGCTCGCTTAGCCCTCCGGTACCTATCAGCTGCCTCCGGAGTCCCCCGAGCCAACCAGGCTCGATAGGACTCCTTCTTCAGCTTGACGGCATCCCTTACTTCCGGGGTCCACCACCGGGTTCGGGGATTGCCGCCACGACAGGCACCGGAGACCTTACGGCCACAGCTCCGAGTGGCTGCGTCGACAATGGAGGTGGAGAACATGGTCCACTCGGACTCAATGTCTCCAACCTCCCTCGGGATCTGGTTGAAGCTCTGCCGGAGGTGGGAGTTGAAGTTCTCTCTGACTGGAGACTCTGTCAAACGTTCCCAGCAGACCCTCACAGTACATTTAGGTCTGCCAAGTCTGTCCAACTTCCTCCCCCGCCATCGGATCCAACTCACCACCAGGTGGTGATCAGTTGACAGCTCCGCCCCTCTCTTCACCCGAGTGTCCAAGACATACGGCCGGAGGTCAGATGAAACAACCACAAAGTCGATCATCGACCTCCGACCTAGGGTGTCCTGGTACCATGTGTACTGATGGACACCCTTATGCTTGAACATGGTGTTCGTTATGGACAAACTGTGACTAGCACAGAAGTCCAATAACAGAACACCACTCGGGTTCAGGTCGGGGGGGCCGTTCCTCCCAATCACGCCCCTCCAGGTGTCACTGTCGCTGCCCACATGAGCGTTGAAGTCCCCCAGTAGAACGATGGAGTCCCCGGTTGGAGCACTTTCCAGCACCCCTTCCAGAGACGCCAAGAAGGTCGGGTACTCTACACTGCCATTTGGCCCGTAAGCACAAATAACAGTGAGAGACCTATCCCCGACCCGCAGGCGCAGGGAAACGACCCTCTCGTTCACCGGGGTGAACTCCAACACATGGTTGCTGAGCTGGGGGGCTATGAGCAAGCCCACACCAGCCCGCCGCCTCTCACCGCGGGCAACTCCAGAGTAGTAGAGAGTCCAGCCTCTCTCAAGGAGTTGGGTTCCAGAGCCCAAGCCGTGCGTGGAGGCGAGCCCAACTATCTCTAGTCGGTATCTCTCAACCTCCCGCACCAGCTCAGGCTCCTTTCCCCCCAGCGAGGTGACATTCCATGTCCCTAGAGCCAGATTCCGTGTCCGCTGATTGGGTCGCCGAGGCCCCCGCCTTCGACTGCCACCCAATCCACATTGCACCAGCCCCTTACGGTCCCTCCTGCAGGTGGTGGGCCCACAGGAGATCGGCCCCACGTCGCTCCTTCGGGCTGAGCCCGGCCGGGCCCCGTGGGGTAAGACCCGGCCACCAGGCGCTCGCATGCGAGCCCCAACCCCGGGCCTGGCTCCGGAGTGGGGCCCCGGTTGCGCCATACCGGGCGACGTCACGGACCTTGTTATTAAACTACTCATAAGGGGTATTTGAACTACATAGATTACTACACTACATAGATATATACACTACATAGATATATACACTACATAGATATATACACTATATAGATATATATACACTGCATAGATATATACACTATATAGATATATACACTATATAGATATATATACACTACATAGATATATACACTATATAGATATATACACTACATAGATATATATATATACACTACATAGATATATACACTACATAGATATACAGTATACACTAGATAGACACAGAAACCTGGGTGAACGACACCATTCCGGACAGTTCGTTAAATCTGCCGGGCTTTCAGCTCTTTAGAGCGGACCGCGACGCAGAATCAACGGGGAAATCGCGCGGTGGCAGGACGTGTTTTTACATCAATGAAAGGTGTTGTTCTGATGTAACTGTGTTAAAGAAGATGTGCTGTCCAGATCTTGAAACACTCTTCATTAACTGCAAACCGGTCTATTCGCCACGGAGTTTTGCTCGTTCATTCTGGTGAGTGTTTACATTCCACCTCAAGCGCACGTGAGCTCGGCACTACAGACACTCGCTGATCTGATCACAGAGAGTGAACAACAACACCCGGACTCTGTACTAATAATTCTTGGGGACTTTAATAAAGCGATTCTCTCACGTGAATTGCCTAAATACAGACAGCATGTTACATGTCCCACCAGAGACAGTAACACACTGGATCATTGCTACAAAACAATAAAGGATCCATATCACTCTGTCCCACGGGCAGCTCTGGGACTTTCTGATCACTGCTTAGGTCATCTGATACCGACCTACAGGCAGAAACTGAAAACAGCTAAACCTGTATTAAGGACTGTAAAAAGATGGACTAAGGAAGCGGAGCAGGATTTACAAGCTTGTTTCTCGCTCACTGATTGGTCTGTTTTTGAAGATGCTGCCACTGATCTGGATGAGCTCACAGAGACTGTAACATCATATATTAGTTTCTGTGAGGATTTATGCATTCCTACCAGGACTCACTTAACCTACAACAACGATAAGCCATGGTTCACTGCAAAACTCAGCCGGCTATGTCAGGCCAAAGTGGATGCTCACAAGAATGGGGATAGAGTCTTGTACAAACAGGTCAAATACACACTGGAAAGGGAGATTAGAGTAGCAAAGAGAAACTATTCTGAAAAGCTACAGGGTCAATTTGCCTCTAACGACTCAGCTTCAGTGTGGAAAGGTCTGAAAGCCATCACCAACTACACGACACCATCCCCCAGCACTGTGGTGAATCAACAACTGGCAGGACGACCTGAACGAGTTCTACTGTAGGTTTGAAAAAGCCCAATTTTCACCTCCTGTAACCCTTAACTCCAACACACCTAAAATTCAGGTCAGCGAAGATGAGGTGTGTCAGGTCTTTAAGAAGAACAAAAGAAGAAAGGCACCAGGCCCAGACAGCGTTTCACCAGCCTGTCTGAAAACCTGTGCTGATCAACTGGCCCCCATCTTTACTCGGATATTCAACACGTCACTGGAGCTGTGTGAAGTCCCCTCATGCTTCAAAAGCTCCACCATCATCCCCGTCCCAAAGAAACCCAAAATTACCGGACTAAATGACTACAGACCTATGGCCCTAACATCTGTGGTCATGAAATCATTTGAAAGACTGGTTCTGGCTTATCTGAAGGACATTACTGGACCCTTACTGGACCCTCTGCAGTTTGCCTACAGGGCAAACAGGTTTGTGAATGATGCGGTCAATATGGGACTGCATTATGTTCTGCAGCATCTGGACAGACCAGGGACTTATGTGAGGATCCTGTTTGTGGACTTCAGCTCTGCTTTCAACACCATCATCCCATCACTCCTTCAGCCCAAATTAACCCAGCTCTCCGTGCCCTCCTCTGTCTGTCAGTGGATCACCAGCTTTCTCACAGACAGGCAGCAGCTAGTGCGACTGGGGAAACTCAAATCTAGCACCCGCACCATCAGCACTGGTGACCCCCAGGGCTGTGTTCTCTCCCCACTGCTCTTCTCTCTGTACACGAATGACTGCACCTCTAATGACCCCTCTGTCAAGCTCCTGAAGTTTGCAGATGACACCACACTGATCGGCCTCATCCAGGACGGTGACGAGTCTGCTTACAGACTGGAGGTTGAACGGCTGGCTGTCTGGTGCAGCCTTAACAACCTGGAGCTGAACACGGTCAAGACAGTGGAGATGATCGTGGACTTCAGGAGAAACCCCCCTGCTCTCCCCCCACTCACCATCATGGACAGCATTGTGACAGCAGTGGAGTCTTTCAGATTCCTGGGAACCACAATCTCCCAGGACCTGAAGTGGGACATTCACATTGACTCCATTGTGAAAAAGGCTCAGCAGAGGTTGTACTTCCTTCGCCAGCTGAGGAAGTTCAACCTGCCACAGGATCTGCTGAAACAGTTCTACACTGCTATCATCGAATCCATCCTCTGCACTTCAGTGACTGTTTGGTTTAGCTCAGCCACCAAATCCGACCTCAGGAGACTACAGAGGGAAGTCCAGACTGCTGAGCGAACCATTGGCACAACACTCCCCTCTCTCCAAGATCTGTACTTCTCCAGAGTGAGCAAAAGGGCAAAGAAAATCACTCTGGACCCCTCACATCCAGCACACTTACTCTTTGAAGTGTTGCCATCTGGCCGACGCTACAGAGCCCTGAGCACCAAAACGACCAGATATAGGAACAGTTTCTTCCCTCAGGCAATCCATCTGATGAACACTTAACATACATCGGATGAACACCTAACATACACAGAACAAAGCCTATTCTTACATTGTCTGCAAGTACGCATTTATATTTTATTTTTGCACATCTATATTTGAATTTGCACATCTTTACTTCAATTTGCACACTTATATTTCAATTTGCACATACAACTGTCTATTATTTATGTGTTCATTTCTTTATTTCATTGCCTATATGTTTACACTGTGGAGCTCCTGTACTAGAAAAAATTCCTCGTATGTGAAAACATACTTGGCAATAAAGACCTTTCTGATTCTGATTCTGATGTTCCTCTCAAATTTGTGATTTGCTTCCACCTGCAAATTGCTTTGTGTATCATATTTAATAAACCAATCCAATTTAAATGTATAAATGAACATGTATAGTCACACCATTGTAGCAGTGTTACATGCAGTAGGCTATAAGGTAAGTAGTGATTGTTCATATGAAGTTTACTCAAGTGGAAGAATGTAACTAATAAACTTACACCTACTAGCACTATGTATTATATTGTGAAAAAGTAGATTATCTTAAAATCAAAACCTTAAATTTTCTCTGGACTTAATGATAAATACATGTCTGACCTTTGGAACGACCAAAAAACTAGAAATCGCATGTTTTTGGATTTGTTAATGTTTTCGGATTTGTTAATGTGTTTTTGGATTTGTTAATGTGTTTTTTGGATTTCTTAATGTGTTTTTGGATTTGTTAATGTGTTTTGCACTTCTCGGCCACCGTAAAACACCTCTAAAATTTGTTATATAAATTATTGACACTTTTGTAAAGCTCCAGTTTAGCTGAAGCTCCGTGGTGACAGTTTCATGTAAAAAGGTGAACTGAGTGATGGAGGAACAGCTGGGTGTGTCACACTTATGGCTTAAAGAAATCCTCTCAAAATGATTGACAGTGACTCCACCCACATTCCACACCCACTCAGGACTCTTACCCTGTGAATTCAAACCTGGTCTGCTTGTATAAGACGTGAGTGTGTGAGAGTGAGTTGAACGCACCACACCATGGCTGAGCAGGAGTTCCAGAAGATCGGAGACAAGCTCCTGTCCTGCAGAGGATACGTCTTTCCTCATTTTAACAAGGATGGTTTTACACAGTTCACAGACAGTGTGAAGACGTTCCAGATCAGAGACGATGATGTTTATGTCATTACATTTCCTAAATCTGGTGAGACACACACACTCACACACACTCTCACTCTCACACACTCTCTCTCTCTCTCTCTCTCTCTCTTTCTCTCTCTCTCTCTCTCCCCATTTACAGCATGTGACAGACGCCCTTATCCAGAGCGACGTACATAAGTGCTTAAATATCTATCATTGTATACATTAACGCTGGCTCACTAGGTTACATACTTAAGATAACATGAGTTTAAAACATTGTTCAAAGTTACAATGAAAAAGTTTCAAAGTTTTTTTAATTTTTTTACATTTTTTTAAATGCAAAAATAGGGAAAGAAGTGCTAGTTAAAGTGTTTCATGAGCAAGTAGGTCTTCAACCGCCGTTTGAAAATAGCCAGCGAGTGAGAGTTTCTGTGTACTGGTTTTTGGGCCTATAAGTAGTATTTCTGTCTTATAAGAGTTTAACAACAGAAAATTACAGCTCATCCAGTCTTTTATCTCTTTAACACACTGAGATAATTTGGACACTAGCTATTAGCTATTTCATCTGGTTTTGATGAGATATATAAATGTCGTCAGCATAGCAGTGGAAATTAATCCCATGTCTAATAATGTTCCCTAATGGAAGCATGTATATCGAGAAAAGCAGAGGTCTAGAACTGATCATTGAGGGACCCCATAATTAACTGCCAATAAACTGGAGGATTCACCATTTAATTCTACAAAATGGTGTC
>NC_083482.1:414664-422005 GCF_030014155.1 Tachysurus vachellii | reverse complement strand
ACCGATTCAGACAACGGGAAGAGGTAGGTATAGTTTGTGAATGGAAACTTACCGATCATTGGACAAGACACCTGTCATTAAAGATATACAGGTGAATGAAAGGTGTCTTGTCCGATGATCGGTAAGTTTACATTCACAAACTATACCAACCGCTTCCGGGTTGTCTGACTTGTTAATGTGTTTTCGGATTTGTTAATGTGTTTTCGGATTTGTTAATGTGTTTTCGGATTTGTTAATGTGTTTTCGGATTTGTTAATGTGTTTTGCACTTCTCGGCCACCGTAAAACACCTCTAAAATTTGTTATATAAATTATTGACACTTTTGTAAAGCTCCAGTTTAGCTGAAGCTCCGTGGTGACAGTTTCATGTAAAAAGGTGAACTGAGTGATGGAGGAACAGCTGGGTGTGTCACACTTATGGCTTAAAGAAATCCTCTCAAAATGATTGACAGTGACTCCACCCACATTTCACGCCCACTCAGGACTCTTACCCTCTGAACTCGAACCTGGTGTGTTTGTATAAGACGTGAGTGTGTGTGTGTGTGTGTGTGAGTGAGTTGAACGCACCACACCATGGCTGAGCAGGAGTTCCAGAAGATCGGAGACAAGCTCCTGTCCTACAGAGGATACGTCTTTCCTCATTTTAACAAGGATGGTTTTACACAGTTTACAGACAGTGTGAAGACGTTCCAGATCAGAGACGATGATGTTTATGTCATTACATTTCCTAAATCTGGTGAGACACACACACTCACACACACACTCACACACACTCACACTCTCACACACACACTCTCTCTCTCTCCCCATTTACAGCATGTGACAGATGCCCTTATCCAGAGCGACGTACATAAGTGCTTAAATATCTATCATTGTATACATTAATGCTGGCTCACTAGGTTACATACTTAAGATACCATGAGTTTAAAACATTGTTCAAAGTTACAATGAAAAAGTTTCAAAGTTTTTTTTATTTAAAATTTTTTTTTTAAATGCAAAAATAGGGAAAGAAGTGCTAGTTAAAGTGTTTCATGAGCAAGTAGGTCTTCAACCGCCGTTTGAAAATAGCCAGCGAGTGAGAGTTTCTGTGTACTGGTTTTTGGGCCTATAAGTAGTATTTCTGTCTTATAAGAGTTTAACAACAGAAAATTACAGCTCATCCAGTCTTTTATCTCTTTAACACACTGAGATAATTTGGACACTAGCTATTAGCTATTTCATCTGGTTTTGATGAGATATATAAATGTCGTCAGCATAGCAGTGGAAATTAATCCCATGTCTAATAATGTTCCCTAATGGAAGCATGTATATCGAGAAAAGCAGAGGTCCTAGAACTGATCCTTGAGGGACCCCATAATTAACTGCCAATAAACTGGAGGATTCACCATTTAATTCTACAAAATGGTGTCGATCAGACAGGTAGGATCTAAACCAGGTTAAAGCCTGACCATGAATATCTGTGTAATTTTGTAAGTGATCTAGGAGAATGTTGTGATCTATAGTGTCGAATGCAGCACTAAGGTCAAGTAGAACTAATAGTGACATACAGTCTTGGTCCGAAGCTAAGAACAAGTTATTTGTAACTTTAACAAGTGCAGTTTCTGTGCTATGGTGGGGACTGAAACCTGACTGAAACTCTTCAAAGATATTGTTCTCCTGTAAGGAGCTACGTTGAACAGACAAAACATTTTCTAGTATTTTAGACATAAATGGAAGATGTGAAATAGGTCTGTAATTTGGTAGTTCATTAGGATCTACATTAGGATCTAAATTAGCTTTATGTAACACTTCTTAGTAATTTAGTTGGAATAGGGTCTAACACACATGTTGTTCTTTTAGCTGTAGTAATACGTTTAAAATAAATAAATACACATAATAATTAGTCCCATTACAACCAGGCGAGTATCACAAGACACGTGACACAAAACACACTGCCGGAACACCCCCTAATGGTCTGGCAAAGAATGTCCAAGCAGATGTCCTGACAGTGTGTGTGTTTGTGTGTGATAATTTAATATAAGAATATGTTTCAGTTTTTATTTTCCTATTAAACATGTAAAACCCCACATAATCACCAGACTAGAATTCCTTCCATGGCTCTGCCCGAGTGACAGCCTATTGCAGCTTAAAAATATTCCCACTGTGAGATGAATAAAGGTTTAGCTTATCTTAGCATATCATATCGTAGCATATCTGTAAATCATTCACTAGAGAACTGAAGGTGAATCTGTGAACACACTTTGAGACCATTTACACAGCACAGTACTAACAGATTATACATGAAGAACAAACCCTGTGCTCATGTTTTCCCAAAGCTTTTCATCTGTAACATTAATACAATGAGTTCTGGTCATGGTACACTGGGTGATATCCCTACACCAAACATTTTACATTTACAGCATTAAGCAGACATCCTTATTCAGTGACTCACAGTTTCTCTCAATTTATACAGCTGAGCAAATGAGGGTTAAGGGCCTTGCTCAGGGGCCCAGTAGTGGCAGCCTTGTTGTTCTGGGATTTGAACTAACAACCTTCTGATCAGTAGGCCAACACCTTAACCACTAGGCTACCACATACCCCAGATGGTCCAGACGAGGCCGTGTGAGGATCTGGTGCATTTTTATTACACTTAATGATGATTAACTGCTGCTGCTGAGTGGAACTTTAAGACGTCAAACACCAAACATTATACATAATTACACCTTTCCACACATGAATATGCAAATTAGGAAACACCCAATGCACTCTGCCATGCCTACTAGCCTAAAGTAGCTAGCATGAAGTGGCTTAGTTATCTCATTAGAATAGAACATTATTAACCATCAAGTGTCTGAGTCCCATGTGTTCATACTTTAATAAGTTGTATATCAGAGCTGATATTTATGAAAACACAATGTGAGCTCACTTGTAGCTCCACCCACAAAAACAGCTTCCAATAAATCTGTCTCAGGTTCGGTTTGGACTCAGCGCATCATAACGCTGCTGTATGAGGACGAGTTTCCGGAGGCTGTGGAGCAGAGTTCATACGACCGTATGCCCTGGTTGGAGTTTCCTCAGAATGGGGAGGATTATAACACTCGCCGCTCCCCCCGGCTCTTCTGCTCTCACCTCCATGAGGACCTGGTGCCCCACGGCCTACAGAACAAAGGAAAGGTGGGACTCACACACCCTCACACACACACACACACACTCACACACACAGACACACACACACACACACACACTCACACACACACACACACACACACACACACACTCACACACCCTCACACACACACACACACTCACACACACAGACACACACTCACACACACACACTCACACAGACACACAGACTCACACACAGACACACACAGAAACACACTCACACAGAAACACACACAGACACACAATCACACACACAGACACACTCACACACACAGACACACACAGAAACACACACACACTCACACACAGACACACACAGAAACACACACACACAATCACACTCACACACAGTCACACAGACACACACACACACACATAATTACACACAGACACACACTCACACAGAAACACACACACACACCTTTATCATCTACCATGATACACGCATCCAGCCCCCGGTGTTAACATTAGCTAACACTAATGTCTCTCTACAACACTGCTCTGATCTGTACAGATTTAATCATCAGCTTTAATTAACACTTTAATTTTATTCCAGATCATCTACGTGACCAGGAACCCCAAAGACATCATGGTGTCCTACTTCCACTTCACTCACTACATGAAGCTTCTAGAGTGTTTAGAGACGCACGGCGAGCTGATGGAGAAATTCTTTAGTGGGCGGAGTCAGTTCTCTTTGTACTCCACACACACAAAATTGTGTGTTCTGTGTATGTTTTGTATTTACTGTGTGTGTTTTGTGTGTAGTACTCGGAGGCCGCTGGTTTGATCACATCAGAGGCTGGTACACCAACAAATACAAATACAACATCCTGTTCCTCAGCTATGAAGAGATGATCAGGGTGAGACACACACACACACACACACACACACACACACACACACACACACACACCATGACCTACAGCTACTTTAGAGTTGTTGGAATTCAGTGTCTGAATGAGTGTAAAAGTGTGTTGTGGTGTTTCAGGACCTGAGAGGAGTTGTGGTGCAGATTTGTACGTTTTTGGGGAAGAACGTGTCAGATGATGTCATCGACAGTGTGGTGAAAAAATCCAGCTTCAACTACATGAAGAAAGACCCCAAAGCCAACTACGAGTATTTACCTGATGATATAGTAGATCATAAGAAAGGAGGCTTCCTCCGCAAGGGTAGAGATCGTCTGAGCTTCAGCTTCACTTCACTGTTTACTCACAATTACTCGCTTCTCAGCTCTCACACACACACACACACACACAAACACACACACACACACACACACACACACAAACACACACACACACACACACACACACACAAACACACACACACACACATACACACAAACTCTCACTAATACTTTAAATCAAAACATTGACTGAAAATGGATTTACATCATTTGGGGGATTTTTCGCATCCCTGTAGCTCCTGTGTAGTGTTTTGTAGATGATCTGCAGTCCTGAACCTGCTGCTTCAACATCTAATGCTGTGCTTTTACACAGAACTGCTATTGATCTGAGTGTGTGTGTGTGTGATTGTGTGTGTGTGTGTGTGTGTGTGTGTGTGTGTGTGTGTACAGGTACAGTGGGAGACTGGAAGAACTTTCTGACAGTGACACAGAATGAACACTTTGACCGTGTTTATCAGGAACAGATGAAAGACCTGCCACTGGACTTTGTGTGGGACATCACTGACATACACACATAACACACACACACACACACACACACACACACACACACACACACACACACACACACACACACACACACACAGGTACAGGTCGTTTATTAGGACTTTTTTCCCAAAATAAGTACCACACTGAGTTATGGGGACACAGCTTTCCCATTGTCATAGAGATTAATAAGTAATGTAGAACCTATTTGTCTATTTTTGTTTGCATAATGTTAAAATTTTGTTAATTTTTTGGTCTTTTGTGTTAATTTATGTTAATTAGAATGTTTGGTAATTTTCTAATTGGATTGGTTAGTATTTCTTTTCTAATGGGTTAGGCCATGTGCACCTAGGGGATAAAAGGGGTTCAGTTGTGCAGCCCAGAATGCACCTGAATGGGCCTGTGGTTTTTTACTTGTTTGTCAAGCCAGTTGGGCACAAGGAGCAGGAGATAAGTCATCTGGCTTGGACTTAATCCTTTAACTGCGTAAACCACAACCCGTGGTGCATCTTGGTGATTATTTGAGTTATTTTTGAGTGTAGATTGATTCATTTTTTTATTTCATTTAAATTGACAAGTGGTCACTACAAGTAATATTAAACTACTCCTTATGGCATGGGGTAAAAATCTGACTGCTCACAATTCAGTCCTCACCGTGGGCGGGAGTATGCAGGAGTGGGCGGGAGTACGCAGGAGTGGGTGGGAGTATGCGGGAGTGGGCGGGAGTACGCAGGAGTATGCGGGAGTGGGCGGGAGTAAGCAGGAGTGGGTGGGAGTATGCGGGAGTGGGCAGGAGTGGGCGGGAGTATGCGGGAGTGGGCGGGAGTATGCGGGAGTGGACGGGAGTATGCGGGAGTGGGCGTATCCTGATTTAGTCATGACTTATGAGGACTTAATGTAGTTAATCTGGGCATCATCTGGCATACATGATTAACCATGAGAATCATAGATGTTTAATTTTACCCATAGGAGAACCACATTGCATAATTTCAAAACTTCAATATAAGCATATAGAAAAAAACCCACTTAATTTGCAAGTGTTGATCTTGTGAGACACTTCAGAAAACAACCCTGGGTTTGTAATCTGAGAAGAGGGTCCTAAGTGAAATATGGGGCTATTTAGCTATAAAAATTAAAAAGCAAAAGGAGAGTAGACGAGATAATAGTGACTGAAAGGTGTCTCCCCGGTAAGAATATACATTGTTTAGGAATGAGGGTTAAATACATTACTGAACACTTTGAGATTATGTTTTATTGTAAGTATTTCTCATCACTAAACCTTGTATTTTTTCCATAGAAATATATTGAATTTATTCATTATAATTAAGGTGTTTTGACTATACAAAACTTTTAAATAAAGCAAAATACTGGTATTTACTGGCAGTATTAAAATTAATTTAGTCCAAGAATTATGATTAGTGTCTAAATGATCCAAAATGGATTTAACTGTACATTTGCTTATATATATATGTGTGTGTGTGTGTGTGTGTGTGTGTGTGTGTGTGTGTGTGTGATGATTATGATTTATTAGATGATAATAATAATAATAATAATAATAATAATAATAATTAAAGCTGCAAGCAGCATTTCCCGGGTTCAAGCGTTTAAGGCCTTTAGGGAGTTTAAGGCCTTAAAGGATTTTCACATACACAAAGTGACCCACAAGTTACAGAGGGTGGCACCCGCTCCTAACCTAGTGTCTCAAATACAGAAAAGCTTACCAACGTGTTGCACAATATATGTCATGTGAAGTACTCACCTGTCCAGTTTTCCCTAAAATAAACAAAGTCATATCCATAAAGCGAAGAAACACAAGCATCCAGATGTCACATACACAAAGTCACCCTCAAGTCACATACACAAAGTGACCCGCAAGTCACGTACACAAAGTGACCCGCAAGTCACGTACACAAAGTGACCCACAAGTCACATACACAAAGTGACCCGCAAGTCACGTACACAAAGTGACCCACAAGTCACGTACACAAAGTGACCCGCAAGTCACGTACACAAAGTGACCCGCAAGTCACATACACAAAGTGACCCGCAAGTCACATACACAAAGTGACCCTCAAGTCACATACACAAAGTGACCCGCAAGTCACATACACAAAGTGACCCTCAAGTCACATACACAAAGTGACCCGCAAGTCACATACACAAAATAACTAAGAAATTGGGATATATGAACAGTCTGACATACTAAAACCAATGAACAACAATAGAGCCCTCTAATTGAAGCTGAATGTGCTTGGAGGAGAGCACTAATTCTAGAACACTGAGAGCACTGATTCTAGAACTGTGTTCGGACTGTGATGTCACACAGGATAATGAAGTTGACAGGAGATGTCCAATGGTAGGGATCTGAAAAGATAGATAGTGGAGCAAAGAGAGAGAGAGAGAACAAGAACAAACAATCGCCGCGGTTTTTGAACTGTGACCTCAGTTTGACCTCTTTCACACGTCTCCCAGGTTTGGTGTTGATAGCTCATTTAGTTCTTACATTTAGTTCTTAAAACTGGC
>NC_083482.1:389664-407164 GCF_030014155.1 Tachysurus vachellii | reverse complement strand
CAGAGTTTATTTTTTTATTATTATTTTTTTTTTTTAAATAAATGCAAAGGATAGTGAAAGTGCTAGTTGAAGTGTTTCCTGAATAAGTAGGTCTTTTATAAATAACCAGTGACTCAGCTGTCCGGACCTCTAGGGGAAGTTCATCCCACCACCTTGGTGCCAGTACAGAGAAGAGTCTTGTAGTAAACTTCCCTCTTACCCTGAGAGATGGTGGGACCAGTGGTGCAGTGCTGTAGATCTGAGGGTGTGAGGTGCAGTGTGAGGAGTGATGAGGGCTTTTAGGTAAGAGGGAGATGGTCCGTTTTTGGCTTTGTAGGCCAACATCAGTGTTTTGAATCTGATGCGTGCAGCTACCGGAAGCCAGTGGAGGGATCACAGCAGCATGGTGGTGTGGAGAACTTTGGCAGGTTGAAAACAAGCCGTGCAGCTGTATTTTGGATCATTTGCGAATTTAATTTGACGAATTGCGTTCATATGTAGACCTGCCAGCAGTGTGTTACAGTAATCCAGTCTAGAAATGACAAGAGACTGAACAAGTACCTGAGCAGCCTGTGTGGACAAAAATGGCCGAATCCTTCTAATGTTGTAGAGAAGAAACCGACATGAGCGAGTCACATTAGCAACATGAGAGGAAAAGGACAGTTGATTGTCCATGGTTACCCCAAGGTTGTGAGCTGTGGCTGAAGGGGAGATCAGATCGTTATGTAGGGATATAGCAAGGTCATGACCTGGGGATGAATCACCTGATGATCAGCAGGTCAGTTTTGTTAGGATTGAGCTTTAACTGATGAGCAGTCATCCATGATGATATTTCTGCCAGACATGCTGAGATCTGATCAGAAGCTGTGGTATCTGAGGGTGGGAAAGAGAAGATAAGTTGTGTATCATCAGCATAGCAGTGGTAAGAGAACCCATGTGAGGAAATAACTTCACCAAGAGAGTGAGTATACAGGGAGAAAAGAAGAGGACCAAGTACTGAGCCCTGTGGGACACCAGTGAAGAGTCTGCGTGGAGCAGACGTTACTCCTCTCCATGTTACCTGATCTGAGCGTCCTTCCAGGTAGGAAGCGAACCATTCCCAAGCTGATCCGCAAATCCCAAGACTCCTGAGGGTGGACAAGAGAGTCTTGTGGTTGACCGTATCAAATGCTGCTGAAAGGTCAAGGAGGATAAGGACGGATGACAGTTTGGCTGATCTAGCAGCATGTAGTTTCTCAGAGACATCCAAAAGGGCTGTCTCTGTGGAATGAGCTACTTTAAAGCCAGACTGTTGGGATCTTGGAGGTTGTTCTGTGAGAGATAGACAGACAGTTGATTAAAGACAATGCGTTCAAAATTTTTTGAAAGAAACGAGAGAAGTGAAACCGGTCTGTAGTCACTGATGTCTGATGGATCTAGCGCAGGTTTCTTTAGGATGGGAATAACCCTTGCTCTCTTGAATGTAGTTGGTACCTGACCAGATGCTATGGATCTATTGATGATAGTGGAAATGAAGGGCAGAAGGTCTTGCGAGATGGTCTGGAGCATAGTGGAAGGGAGTGGATCCAAAGCAGAGTTGAGCAGAGAAGAGATGATGTTGTGGAGCTTCTGCGGGTCATGTGACAAAGCTTTAAGCTTTTCCTTGTAGAAGGAAGTCTTGACAGAAGTCACATCTGAGGAGAACTTGGCCAGGAGTGCTCGGTAAGAATCAAGATCTGCATCAAGCTGTGATTTCTTCCACTTTCTCTCTGATGATCTTAGCTCTCTTCGATTGTTGCGCAGCACATCTGAAAGCCAAGGAGCAGAACAAGAGGTTTTCTTGGGTTTAGTGAACAGAGGGCAGAGAAAGTCCATGGTTGAGGAAAGAGATGAGAGGAAAGTATCTGTGGCCGAGTCCAAGGGTAAGTGAGGAAAAAGACTCAGGATCAGGAAGGGAAGAAAGAGTGCCAGAAGCTACAGAAGAAGGGGAGACAGAGTGAAGGTTGTGTTGGGTAAGAGCGAGGGGGTGAGAGGTAGTTTTAGGTAGGGTAGGGAGAGTGATGGTGAAGGATACCAGGTGATGATCAGATACGTGTAGTGGGGTAGCAGTCACGTCTGTAGCTGGAGAAGGACGGGTGAAAACCAGGTCCAGGACATTGCCTCCTTTGTGTGTGGGGATGTAGCTGTTGAGTGTGAGGGTGAATGAGTCGAGAAGAGACAGGAGGGAAGAAGAATGTAGCTTGTCAGAGGGGAGGTTGAAGTCACCAAGCACCGTCAGAGGGGAGCTATCAGAAGGGAAAACACTAAGCAGTGTGTCCATTTCTTCCAGGAAGTCACCTAGGGGACCAGGAGGGCGGTAAACAACAATGATAACAAGGTTGATTGGAGAGGTAACAGATATGGCATGGAATTCAAAAGAGGAGATGGTTAAATGTGACAAGAGGAGAGGTGTAAAGCACCATTTCTTTGACAACAATAAACCTGTACCACCACCCCTGCCTGTTTCTCATGGTGAGTGAGAGAAAGCATAGGCAGAGGATGGAGCAGCTGGTGTAGCAGTGTTCTGTGGGGATATCCAGGTCTCTGTTAGTGCAAGAAAATCAAAGGAGTAATGGGAAGTTAAAGCAGAGATAAAATCAGCTTTCTTTACAGCAGACTGACAATTCCAGAGCCCACCTACCACCGCTGTGTGTGACTTACACAAGAGAAGAGGGTAGATGAGGTTACTGGGATTGTGACCTCTGCTCTGTAGACGAGAGCGTCTGTGACAGTATGAGGTGATTACAGAGATGGGTTTGAGGCAAATATCTGCGGTCAACCAAGGTGAGAATTAAAGTATGGTATAATATGTTAAACAGTACTAGACATCTATGATATAATGTGTTAGAGATACTTACAGAACCTTCAGTTTAAATGATTAGAGCCCTGCCCACTATTCACACCTTAAGGGAGACTGAAACTATTCCTGATTAATCAGCTGAGAGAACAACAAAGACCAACACTATAAGATCAACAATGGTATAGAATATAACAGAATTCAAAATCACACAACTCTAGAACAAAGTGAGTTAAGCAGATAGTATACAAAAGTCAGGAACCTACTTTACCAGAAGACAATATATTCAGATGAAGAGAGTTAAAGCACACACACACACCATGACCTACAGCTACTTTAGTGTTGGTGGAATTCAGTGTCTGAATGAGTGTAAAAGTGTGTTGTGGTGTTTCAGGACCTGAGAGGAGTCGTGGTGCAGATTTGTACGTTTTTGGGGAAGAACGTGTCAGATGATGTCATCGACAGCGTGGTGAAAAAATCCAGCTTCAACTACATGAAGAAAGACCCCAAAGCCAACTACGAGTATTTACCTGATGATATGGTAGATCATAAGAAAGGAGGCTTCCTCCGCAAGGGTATGGATCATCTGAGCTTCAGCTTCACTTCACTGTTTACTCACAATTACTCGCTGCTTAGCTCTCTCTCACACACACACACACACACACACACAAACACACACACACACACACACACAAACACACACACAAACACGCACACACACACAAACTCTCACTAATACTTTAAATCAAAACATTGACTGAAAATGGATTTACATCATTTGGGGGATTTTTCGCATCCCTGTAGCTCCTGTGTAGTGTTTTGTAGATGATCTGCAGTCCTGAACCTGCTGCTTCAACATCTAATGCTGTGCTTTTACACAGAACTGCTATTGATCTGAGTGTGTGTGTGTGTGTGTGTGTGTGTGTGTGTGTGTGTGTGTGTGTGTGTGTGTGTGTGTGTGTGTGTGTGTGTGTGTGTGTGTGTGTGTGTGTGTGTGTACAGGTACAGTGGGAGACTGGAAGAACTTTCTGACAGTGACACAGAATGAACACTTTGACCGTGTTTATCAGGAACAGATGAAAGACCTGCCACTGGACTTTGTGTGGGACATCACTGACATACACACATAACACACACACACACACACACACACAAATGCTGATTAATGTTGTTATTCCTACTCGTCTGCGATGGGTTGGCACTCCGTCCAGTGTGTATCCTGCCTTGATGCCCAATGACGCCTGAGATAGGCACAGGCTCCCCGTGACCCGAGGTAGTTCGGATAAGCGGTAGATGAATGAATGAATGAATGAATGAATAAATTCCTACTCGAAATTCTACATTCTTCAGAATCTTCTTGTCAGTAAAGTGAGTTTTCCTTCATGTTTAGATCAAAAGAATAAAATACACCATAATGTATAATGATGTTAGTGTAATGTTCTCAGACAGAAACACTGAAAACAGCCAACAATAACAACAACAACAACAACAACAACAACAACAACAACAATGTGCTGATATGAGCTGCCATAGTCTCCCAGAGGAGAAAGTATAATAATAACAGTGAAAACAATTCTACCATTTACAGTAGATGTTTAACACCTGCACTACACATCATCATCATCATCATCATCATGTTACACATAAGTCATTTTGGTTCATTAAAGTCATCTGCATCACCACTTATTGTGTCTTTACTGTTTTGGAATCACATTATTGTGCACTAAATACACTGTGTGGCCAAAACTATGTGCCCCCTGATCATCACACACAAATGTGTTTCTTTCCTGAACATGCACACACACACACTCTCACTCTCTCTCTCTCTCTCTCTCTCTCTCACACACACTCTCTCTCTCTCACACACACACACACACACACACACACACACACACACACACACACACACACACACACACACACACACACACACACACACACACACACACACACAGGTGGCTCGAGTGGTTAAGGCTCTGGGTTGTTGATCGGAGGATCAGAGTTCAAGCCCCAGCACTGCCAAGCTGCCACTGTTGGGCCCTTGAGCAAGGCCCTCAACCCTCCCTGCTCCAGGGCGCTGTATCATAGCTTCCCCTGTGCTCCGACCCTGACCTCCTCAGTTGGGATATGTGAAGAAAAGTATTCCGCTGTGCTGTAATGTATACAGTATGTGGTGATAATTAAGCTTCGCGTTAGTTCAGGCAGGCCTCGGAGTCAAGTGCATCAGCTGCTAATCAGCCGTTTCCGGCGCGCCCAATCCGGTACGACTTTTTTACATCTGTCGTGATAATACTCGTTATCGTTTTTGCAGTTAAACAGTAATCCAACGTGTAATTACGGTGACTGGTCCACCGGAGCAGCTTTGATTGTAAATTACGCTATGCTACGTAATGCTATGCTACGTAATGCATGCTACGTAATGCTATGCTTCGCTATACTATGCTTTGATGCTAGGTCATGCTATGCCTCGCTAGGCTACGTTATGTTATGCTAGGTTATGCTATGCCTTGCTAGGCTATGTTACGTTATGCTATGTTCCCGTATGCCGTGCTAGGCTATGTAATGTCACGATAGGTTACGCTATGCCTTGCTAGGCTATGTAAAATTACGCCAGGTTATGCCATGCCCTGCTAGGCTATGTTACATTACGTTATGTTATGCTATGCCTTGCTAGGCTATGTTATGTTACGTTATGTTAGGCTATGTTGTGTTACGTTATGCTATACTGTCATGCTGTATTATGCTAGGTATGCTATTCCTTGTGACGTTATGCTACGGCATGTTATGCTATGCTTTTCATGATAGGTCAAGCTTCACTTTGCTATGCTTCGCCACGCCATGAAACTTTTAATCATAGACTTGTCAGCTCCTCTCTTTTTTAGGACACTTAAATTTTGCTATGTGGATAATCATGCAAGGTCGCTCCTTCATCTCTAGACTCCTTAATATCTCTAAACCAGTCGAGTATCTGCACGATTCTATCAAGCTGGACACAGGCTGCAAATACGAACTGCATTTCTGGTCCCTCCTATGCGAAGGATGGAACGGAATTTCTTCTTTCACAATGACGCGGTAGAAACTTCCGTTGCGCTCAAGTTCTTTACCGATGCCGCTCCCTCGAGAGGATTCGGAGGGTTTTTAATAACCAGTGGTTCGCAGGCGCCTGGCCAAAAGAATTATTAGCTCTCCCTCCTAAAGTCCTGTCCACAGCTTGTTAGAATTATACCCTATCGTTGTGGCGTGCATCCTTGGGGTAACCAGTGGTCCAGGAAACAATTCCTCGTCTATTACGATAACGAAGCTACCGTCCACATCATTAACAAAGGGTGCTCCTCAGTCCCCTTCATCAATAAGTTTATAAAGCACCTTACGTGGACAGCTTCACGCTGCGCGCAGTTCACATACCTGGCCTCGACAATACTTTAGCTGACTGCCTGTCTCGTTTCAAATTTCAGGAGTTCAAAACAGTGCCCAGATGCCTCTCCTTCGAGCCTGCCTTGCCCAGCATTCGCCCTGACTGTCCTCGACGAAGCTCCACTCTGCAGTCTTACCTTTCCGCAGCTTCCCTGTACATGAGATAAAGCATAGCTAAATCCACATTAAAAATGTATGACTCCGCTTGGACTCGCTTCTTTAGCTTCAGTGCTTATTTTTCAGTCCCCTTCTTGCCAGTTAACATTGCAATTGTGAGGGCTTTCATCACGCATTGTTACCTAGCAAAAAAAATGCAAACTTCCTCCATTAAAAGTCAAGTTTCAGGCATCCAATTCCACTGCATCCCTGCAGTCTGCTAGGGCATCCATCCATCCGCCTGCTCCTCGACGGCATCAGAAAAGAAACACCAAAAGGAGAGAAAAGCCATGACGAGATCCTGGTTCGCCACCCGTCCACGCTACGCATGCCAATCCTGCGGCCTCTCTCCAGAGCTCTACACATCTCACTCCTTCCGCATCGGAGCAGCTACAATGGCAGCCTTGGTCACTACGATCCCCACTTTAAAACGTGTGGGTTGATGGTCTTCTGCGGCATTTGAACGCTACGTGCGTCTGGGAATCCAGGACACGTTAGAAGCGCAAAAAGTCATGGACTCCATCTGATCACGATATGTCTTTCCAACGTGCCTTCTCCCCCTCTTCCTCTCCCCCCCTTCTTTCTTCTCCTTCTCCTCCGTTCCTGCCTAGTTCTTCGCATTTCACCCTGTATGCCTGTAAATCAACCTCTCATGCAGCCGAGTCTCTGGGCGCATGCTTCCACAGCCGCTTCCACTACAGCTAGGGGACAGTCAACTGCTGCCGCCGCAGTTGCAGGGGAGTATTTAGCTTACCCCCTAAGAGCCACACTCTGCCTACCCGACCAGAGCAACATGCTGTTGCTATCTCGCTGCCTCTCGCTCGGCCCGGGGTGACGCTTCCCCGATCACAGCATAGCTCCGGACAAGTATGTAATATCAGTGCACGAGCATCCGAGTCCCTACAGGGCACACGCTTCCCCTACCCATCACCACAATGTCCGGCGAATATACTACACGCTCGTCCTCAAAAGCAACACGCTTGTTGCAATATGCGCCATCTGCTCAGCCCAGGGTGATGCTTCCCCTGATCATTAATTGCGCCGCACGGGCGAATTACGCCCCTTCTCCTGCCGCCATCCGCTCAGCTCAGGGTGATGCTTCCCCTGCTGCACTATAGCTGAGTGGACATACACATGCCGTTGCAAATGCCGCCATCCGCTCAGCTCAGGGTGATACTTCCCCTGCTGCACTTACCTGAGTGGATGTACAACATGCTTGTTGCTAATATGCCACCTTCTGCTCAGCTCAGGGTGATGCTTCCCCTGCTGCACTATAGCCGAGTGGATACACCTCCACGACCGTCACCAGCCTCCTATGCACATCGCAATACGCGCTTTCGGCTCCCCAGGGTGACGCTTCCCCTGACCTCCGACAAGCCGGTTAGCGCCTACCACATCAGTTATGTTAGGGGAACTCTTTGGCATATGGTAGGTTTTGGGGTCTCTTCGATTCTCCAGCTGCCACTCTCCCCGCTCTGTCCATGCATACGCATGGAAGGCGCGCGGGATAATTCGCCCAGAACAGAACTATACCGCCAACACTAACTGTATTTCCTGACTGAAATAAAGGCTTCTTCTTCTGCTTATAAACAAACACACATACATACATACATGCATACATACACAGATATTAATAAGAAACAATATCTATTCCGGTTAATCTTATGTTTATATGTTTGGTGTTTGTATGATGAAGGTATAAAAAGCCTTTGTACAATACAGTTTTTTCCATTTGCTAACACACTAAAATGACATGCACAGCATAATTATTTAAACTGACACACAGAGAGCAAAACTTCTTCTAAACACTTTAAACACTAGTCTAAACACATTTTCTGCTTTACATACGTTTTGCATTTCAAAATGGCACTTTTTAAATGCACTGAACACAGTTTACACAGTTCTCTGCATAAGACACAACAATCTGACATAAAGTCACATGTTTGCCATTTCAAAACACTGGCATTCAAAATGACACTACATGAGCTAATTGGCCAAGTGCCACCTGGCCAAACACCTCAATGGTTAATTGTTAACACTTCAATCAGGATGTAAGCACTATGAAAAGTACTATGTAAGTACTTTTAGATACTTTAAGTACTATATTGACTGCAGTACACTACACACAACATTGTTTCCCAGTGTACTGGATAACACCATATTGACTGATTTTTGTTCTTTGTTTTCAGGGAGTACTGGAAATGGATGCTCATGCAATCCCACATGAGTTCATCTTTATAGATGAGACTGGGTTCAACCTAGCAAAGACCAGAAGAAGGGGGAGAAACGTCATTGGCCACAGAGACATTATAGATGTTCCTGGCCAACATGGTGGGAACATCACAATGTGCGCTGCCATCTCCAGTATGCATGGTGCCCTCCACTGTCATGCCAACCTTGGACCATACAACACAGCCAATATTCTCACATTTCTGGACAGACTTCACAACATTCTCATACCACCAGAGTGTATGAATGATGCAGACCATCAAAGAAACCGGTACGTTGTAGTATGGGACAACGTGACCTTTCATTGTGCAGCCCCAGTCCAAAACTGGTTTGCTGACCACCCAACATTTCTCGTGCAATACCTCCCACCATACTCACCATTTCTGAACCAGATAGAAGAGTTCTTTTCGGCATGGCGGTGGAAGGTATATGACCGGCAGCCCTTTGTGCGCATGCCTCTTGTGCAGGCCATGGAAGAGGCATGTGATGAGATTGATGTGGGTGCAATTCAGGGATGGATAAGGCACTCAAGGCGCTTCTTCCCTCGATGTCTGGCAAGGGAAGATATTGCCTGTGACGTTGACGAGGCGTTGTGGCCAGACCCGGCTGTGTGGCAAGATGCTGCCTAATTAATTTTCTTGCCTCTTTTTTTTTCTGAAATTTTCTTTTTCAGTTTACTGTTTTTTGTAAGAATATTTTTGTTCAGTCCCATGTAAATATATCTGCTATGCATATGTTGCACCAACCTGTTTACTGTAGTGAAAAATAAATAAATAAAAAAATGTTGCAACAGCATGTGTGTGTATCTGCAAATATTTCTGTGCATGTGAACAATCTGATACATATTTTAGTATTATGGCAAAGCATACTAAAGATGGGGGTGCTTTTCATTATGCCCAACACTGTGTAGTTGGTTAGGCAAAAATCTGGTAATATGAATGAAGTGTGTGCCATTTCATGCAAAAGTTTGATTTTGATAATGCTATGTGTAGTTTTGGTTGCAGTGCTTCATTTTGCAGGATATATGAGGTATTTTGCAGTTTGGGTGTGTGGTTTTGTGAATTGTGTTAAGTATTTTGATAAAACCAGACTAGTTTGAAAAATTGTGTGTTAGCAATTGGAAAAAAACTGTAATGATATGTTCCACACTCATTAGCATTCCCCGCCTCTTCATGTTGCATATTCATCAGCATAGATATACACACTAGATGTCGCCTTGTATACGGCAGTACATTGGAGCGAATGCGTCAACTGAGCCTCCATCTTGGTACAGGGGACCCCCTCCTCTTAATGCATCAGCGTCAATGTAGGCAAAGAAATAAAATCACCATAAATCGTCATGAATGCCATTTCTAGTTTTTTTTGGTCGTTCCAAATGTCAGACATGTATTTATCATTAAGTCCAGAGAAAATTTAAGGTTTTGATATTAAGATAATCTCCTTTTTCACAATATAATACATAGTGCTAGTAGGTGTAAGTTTATTACTTACATTCTTCCACTTGAGTAAACTTCATATGAACAATCACTACTTACCTTATAGCCTACTGCATGTAACACTGCTACAATGGTGTGACTATACATGTTCATTTACACATTTAAATTGGATTGGTTTATTAAATATGATACACAAAGCAATTTGCAGGTGGAAGCAAATCACAAATTTGAGAAGAACATAATGTGAAAGTTAGATAGTTGAGGTGCCAAAAACTGTTCAATCTTTTATTTATTCCTTTCCTGCAATACTTTTGCAACATTAAATAATTATGTACTAAAGTCACATAAACCAAAAAAAAAAACCCCACAAAGTTTGACTTTGAGGCTGAACTGCCAACCTAACTGGTGACATCCTTCCAGGACTGTCAGCTGAGTTAACCATTAAAACTAAGTGTTTAGTGCTGCAACTGAAACTCGTCTCTGTTTATCACTTGGGAATCTACAAACAGATTCAGATTCTGATTATTTTATTTAATACCATGTCAGCAATTAAAGCTATTTTCATGGTAAAATTCAATTACAAAAACACAAATATATAAATACAATAAAAACAAAACAAATATAAACAGCAAGTCATATCATACATTTTTTAAATTAACATAAGATAAAAAAAAATCCAAACCCTTTTCAGACATAATGTCATTAAATGTCCTTAAGTGAAGTAACTGTATAAAAGATCATTCTGCTTGTGTTAAGTCCAGGACAATCTAATAAAATATGTTTGACAGATAAGGGAATCTTACAGAACACAAAATTGGGTCTTTTCACCTTTAAGCAAAAAAGCATGGGTCAATTTTTAATGTCCTTATTAAGAGCTTCGGAATCTACAAACATTGTCTGTTTTCCTGTCAAAAACTAATGAGTAACTAACATGGATTAGCTGTTAGCTGTGTTCGTTAACCAAGAACTAAAACAAACCAAACGGAACAAGAAATATAATTTCCTAACGTTCAATAACATAAAACACATTATGTGTTTGACGCATTTTTAGGACCCCAAGGCGACATCTAATGTATATATCTATGTAGTGTATATATCTATGTAGTGTATATATCTATGTAGTGTATATATCTATATAGTGTATATATCTATGTAGTGTATATATCTATGTAGTGTATATATAATGTAGTGTATATATCTATGTAGTGTATATATCTATGTAGTGTATATATAATGTAGTATATATATCTATGTAGTGTATATACCTATGTAGTGTATATATATCTATGTAGTGTATATATCTATGTAGTGTATATATAATGTAGTGTATATATCTATGTAGTGTATATATAATGTAGTGTATATATATATAATGTAGTGTATATATCTATGTAGTGTATATATATCTATGTAGTGTATATATATCTATGTAGTGTATATATAATGTAGTGTATATATCTATGTAGTGTATATATAATGTAGTGTATATATAATGTAGTGTATATATCTATGTAGTGTATATATAATGTAGTGTATATATCTATGTAGTGTATATATCTGACACGAGGTTGGACAAAGGCGAGTGAGGATCCAAATGCAGTTTTAGATTTTACTTAAACCAAAACAAGAAACAGGTAATACAAACAAGCAAACAAACAGGCAGGCAAAACAGAGCAGAATACAGAGCAGACAGGAGACCGGAACATCCACAACATACATACAAGCACAAAGCAATAACGACCAACAAAAGGGAAGTGAACACACAGAGTATAAATAACAGACAAGAACCAATCACAGAGCAGAACCAATTAGAGACAAAGACAAAACACCTGAAGGAGAGAAGGAGTACAATTAATGTCCATGGAAACCAAAGAGTGGGCGGAGCAAACAATTAACCACAGGAAAAGACAGCAGACAGAAACAGGACAGAAACACAGACAGACTCATTACAATATCTATGTAGTGTATATATAATGTAGTGTATATATCTATGTAGTGTATATATAATGTAGTGTATATATCTATGTAGTGTATATATAATGTAGTGTATATATAATGTAGTGTATATATCTATGTAGAGTATATATAATGTAGTGTATATATAATGTAGTGTATATATCTATGTAGTGTATATATAATGTAGTGTATATATAATGTAGTGTATATATCTATGTAGAGTATATATAATGTAGTGTATATATATAATGTAGTGTATATATATATATAATGTAGTGTATATATATATATAATGTAGTGTATATATAATGTAGTGTATATATATAATGTAGTGTATATATAATGTAGTGTATATATATAATGTAGTGTATATATAATGTAGTGTATATATAATGTAGTGTATATATATAATGTAGTGTATATATAATGTAGTGTATATATATAATGTAGTGTATATATAATGTAGTGTATATATAATGTAGTGTATATATATATAATGTAGTGTATATATAATGTAGTGTATATATATAAAATGTAGTGTATATATATAATGTAGTGTATATATATAGTAGTGTATATATAATGTAGTGTGTATATATATATAATGTAGTGTATATATATATAATGTAGTGTATATATATAATGTAGTGTATATATAATGTAGTGTATATATAATGTAGTGTATATATATATATAATGTAGTGTATATATATATAATGTAGTGTATATATAAAATGTAGTGTATATATAATGTAGTGTATATATAATGTAGTGTATATAAATATATATAATGTAGTGTATATATATATAATGTAGTGTATATATATAATGTAGTGTATATATATATAATGTAGTGTATATATAATGTAGTGTGTATATATAATGTAGTGTATATATATAATGTAGTGTATATATAATGTAGTGTATATATAATGTAGTGTATATATATAAAATGTAGTGTATATATAATGTAGTGTATATATAATGTAGTGTATATATAATGTAGTGTATATATATATAATGTAGTGTATATATATAATGTAGTGTATATATATAATGTAGTGTATATATAATGTAGTGTATATATATAATGTAGTGTATATATATATAATGTAGTGTATATATATAATGTAGTGTATATATATAATGTAGTGTATATATATGTAGTATATATATATAATGTAGTGTATATATATATAATGTAGTGTATATATATAATGTAGTGTATATATATAATGTAGTGTATATATATGTAGTATATATATATAATGTAGTGTATATATATATAATGTAGTGTATATATATAATGTAGTGTATATATAATGTAGTATATATATAATGTAGTGTATATATATAATGTAGTGTATATATATAATGTAGTGTATATATAATGTAGTGTATATATATAATGTAGTGTATATATAATGTAGTGTATATATAATGTAGTGTATATATAATGTAGTGTATATATAATGTAGTGTATATATATGTAGTATATATATATAATGTAGTGTATATATAATGTAGTATATATATATAATGTAGTGTATATATAATGTAGTGTATATATATAATGTAGTGTATATATAATGTAGTGTATATATAATGTAGTGTATATATATATAATGTAGTGTATATATAATGTAGTGTATATATATAATGTAGTGTATATATAATGTAGTGTATATATATATAATGTAGTGTATATATAATGTAGTGTATATATATATAATGTAGTGTATATATAATGTAGTGTATATATATATAATGTAGTGTATATATAATGTAGTGTATATATAATGTAGTGTATATATATAATGTAGTGTATATATAATGTAGTGTATATATAATGTAGTGTATATATATAATGTAGTGTATATATATAATGTAGTGTATATATATAATGTAGTGTATATATATAATGTAGTGTATATATAATGTAGTGTATATATATAATGTAGTGTATATATAATGTAGTGTATATATAATGTAGTGTATATATATAATGTAGTGTATATATAATGTAGTGTATATATAATGTAGTGTATATATAATGTAGTGTATATATATATATATAATGTAGTGTATATATATAATGTAGTGTATATATATAATGTAGTGTATATATATATAATGTAGTGTATATATAATGTAGTGTGTATATATAATGTAGTGTATATATATAATGTAGTGTATATATAATGTAGTGTATATATAATGTAGTGTATATATATATAATGTAGTGTATATATATAATGTAGTGTATATATAAATGTAGTGTATATATAATGTAGTGTATATATAATGTAGTGTATATATATATATAATGTAGTGTATATATATATAATGTAGTGTATATATATAATGTAGTGTATATATATATATAATGTAGTGTATATATAATGTAGTGTGTATATATAATGTAGTGTATATATATAATGTAGTGTATATATAATGTAGTGTATATATAATGTAGTGTATATATAATGTAGTGTATATATATAAAATGTAGTGTATATATAATGTAGTGTATATATAATGTAGTGTATATATAATGTAGTGTATATATATATAATGTAGTGTATATATATAATGTAGTGTATATATATAATGTAGTGTATATATAATGTAGTATATATATATAATGTAGTGTATATATAATGTATTGTATATATAATGTAGTGTATATATATAATGTAGTGTATATATAATGTAGTGTATATATATGTAGTATATATATATAATGTAGTGTATATATAATGTAGTATATATATATAATGTAGTGCATATATATGTAGTATATATATATAATGTAGTGTATATATAATGTATTGTATATATAATGTAGTGTATATATATATAATGTAGTGTATATATAATGTAGTGTATATATATATAATGTAGTGTATATATAATGTAGTGTATATATATATAATGTAGTGTATATATATATAATGTAGTGTATATATAATGTAGTGTATATATATATAATGTAGTGTATATATAATGTAGTGTATATATATATATAATGTAGTGTATATATAATGTAGTGTATATATATATAATGTAGTGTATATATAATGTAGTGTATATATAATGTAGTGTATATATATATAATGTAGTGTATATATAATGTAGTGTATATATATAATGTAGTGTATATATAATGTAGTGTATATATAATGTAGTGTATATATAATGTAGTGTATATATATCTATGTAGTGTATATATAATGTAGTGTATATATATATATAATGTAGTGTATATATATATAATGTAGTGTATATATAATGTAGTGTATATATATAATGTAGTGTATATATATATATAATGTAGTGTATATATAATGTAGTGTATATATATAATGTAGTGTATATATAATGTAGTGTATATATAATGTAGTGTATATATAATGTAGTGTATATATATCTATGTAGTGTATATATAATGTAGTGTATATATATATAATGTAGTGTATATATATAATGTAGTGTATATATATATATAATGTAGTGTATATATAATGTAGTGTGTATATATAATGTAGTGTATATATATAATGTAGTGTATATATAATGTAGTGTATATATAATGTAGTGTATATATAATGTAGTGTATATATATAAAATGTAGTGTATATATAATGTAGTGTATATATAATGTAGTGTATATATAATGTAGTGTATATATATATAATGTAGTGTATATATATAATGTAGTGTATATATATAATGTAGTGTATATATATATAATGTAGTGTATATATATAATGTAGTGTATATATATAATGTAGTGTATATATATGTAGTATATATATATAATGTAGTGTATATATATATATAATGTAGTGTATATATATAATGTAGTGTATATATATGTAGTATATATATATATAATGTAGTGTATATATATATAATGTAGTGTATATATATAATGTAGTGTATATATATGTAGTATATATATAATGTAGTGTATATATATAATGTAGTGTATATATAATGTAGTATATATATATAATGTAGTGTATATATAATGTATTGTATATATAATGTAGTGTATATATAATGTAGTGTATATATATGTAGTATATATATATAATGTAGTGTATATATAATGTAGTATATATATATAATGTAGTGTATATATATGTAGTATATATATATAATGTAGTGTATATATAATGTAGTGTATATATATATAATGTAGTGTATATATAATGTAGTGTATATATAATGTAGTGTATATATATATAATGTAGTGTATATATAATGTAGTGTATATATATAATGTAGTGTATATATAATGTAGTGTATATATAATGTAGTGTATATATAATGTAGTGTATATATATCTATGTAGTGTATATATAATGTAGTGTATATATATATATAATGTAGTGTATATATATATAATGTAGTGTATATATAATGTAGTGTATATATATAATGTAGTGTATATATATATATAATGTAGTGTATATATATATAATGTAGTGTATATATATAATGTAGTGTATATATATATATAATGTAGTGTATATATATATAATGTAGTGTATATATAATGTAGTGTATATATATAATGTAGTGTATATATAATGTAGTGTATATATAATGTAGTGTATATATAATGTAGTGTATATATATCTATGTAGTGTATATATAATGTAGTGTATATATATATATAATGTAGTGTATATATATATAATGTAGTGTATATATATATATATAATGTAGTTTATATATAATGTAGTGTATATATATATATATAATGTAGTTTATATATAATGTAGTGTATATATATATAATGTAGTGTATATATATATAATGTAGTGTATATATATAATGTAGTGTATATATATATATAATGTAGTGTATATATAATGTAGTGTGTATATATAATGTAGTGTATATATATAATGTAGTGTATATATAATGTAGTGTATATATAATGTAGTGTATATATAATGTAGTGTATATATATAAATGTAGTGTATATATAATGTAGTGTATATATAATGTAGTGTATATATAATGTAGTGTATATATATATAATGTAGTGTATATATATAATGTAGTGTATATATATAATGTAGTGTATATATATATAATGTAGTGTATATATATATAATGTAGTGTATATATATAATGTAGTGTATATATATAATGTAGTGTATATATATGTAGTATATATATATATGTAGTGTATATATATATATAATGTAGTGTATATATATAATGTAGTGTATATATATGTAGTATATATATATATAATGTAGTGTATATATATATAATGTAGTGTATATATATAATGTAGTGTATATATATGTAGTATATATATAATGTAGTGTATATATATAATGTAGTGTATATATAATGTAGTATATATATATAATGTAGTGTATATATAATGTATTGTATATATAATGTAGTGTATATATATAATGTAGTGTATATATAATGTAGTGTATATATATGTAGTATATATATATAATGTAGTGTATATATAATGTAG
>NC_083482.1:372733-389164 GCF_030014155.1 Tachysurus vachellii | reverse complement strand
GTAGTGTATATATAATGTAGTGTATATATAATGTAGTGTATATATATAATGTAGTGTATATATAATGTAGTGTATATATATGTAGTATATATATATAATGTAGTGTATATATAATGTAGTATATATATATAATGTAGTGTATATATATGTAGTATATATATATAATGTAGTGTATATATAATGTAGTGTATATATATATAATGTAGTGTATATATAATGTAGTGTATATATAATGTAGTGTATATATATATAATGTAGTGTATATATAATGTAGTGTATATATATAATGTAGTGTATATATAATGTAGTGTATATATAATGTAGTGTATATATATCTATGTAGTGTATATATAATGTAGTGTATATATATATATAATGTAGTGTATATATATATAATGTAGTGTATATATAATGTAGTGTATATATATAATGTAGTGTATATATATATAATGTAGTGTATATATATATAATGTAGTGTATATATATAATGTAGTGTATATATATATATAATGTAGTGTATATATATATAATGTAGTGTATATATAATGTAGTGTATATATATAATGTAGTGTATATATAATGTAGTGTATATATAATGTAGTGTATATATAATGTAGTGTATATATATCTATGTAGTGTATATATAATGTAGTGTATATATATATATAATGTAGTGTATATATATATAATGTAGTGTATATATATATATAATGTAGTTTATATATAATGTAGTGTATATATATATATATAATGTAGTTTATATATAATGTAGTGTATATATATATATAATGTAGTGTATATATATATAATGTAGTGTATATATATATATAATGTAGTGTATATATATATATAATGTAGTGTATATATAATGTAGTGTATATATGTATAATGTAGTGTATATATAATGTAGTGTATATATATAATGTAGTTTATATATAATGTAGTGTATGTATCTATGATTCATCAGGTGACGCGTCACTTCCGCGTTCGGCTCGCGCACACACATGCGGGGTCATGTGACTGTGTTGTTGTTCTTCATCATGGCGGCGCGCGGCTTGTTTCCTCTGGCTGTGTTCCTGCTTCTGTGTCCGGCGGCGGGTGTGTGGTGTTTCCCCGGTGTGAGAGAACCGGTGTGTGGGTACAAGGTGTGTGAACTGGTGTTACTGTACACACACACACACACACACACACACACACACACACACACACACAGGAGGTTTGAGGAACCTAAGAGTCCTTCACTTCATCTCTGTGTCTCTGTTTCTCTCTCAGAGCTTCTTTCACTTTCCGTTTATCTTTATATAAATATCTACGTTGTTGGTGTCAGTTTGAGGAAGTTTAAGTGTTTATAAATGAACTGAAGTAAACTGTGTAGAACTTATTGATTATTACTGTGTGCTCTCGTGCTGGTTCTCCACATTATTCTTACAGATAGAGCAGGAGTCAGGGCTGTGATGATGATGATGATGATGATGATGATGATGATGATATGTGAACTGAATTTGGTTTTTATTTCTGACCCCATGGAGATGGAGATGGTGCTGTTAATAACTGTGGATTATGGGGAACAGGAATTATGTCACTGTCCCACAACTCAACAGTCTGTACATTAACATGTGCTGCGATGTCTTTAATGTGGTAGTACTGTTGTGTGTGTGTGTGTGTGTGTGTGTGTGTGTGTGTGTGTGTGTGTGTAGTCATGTCCAGCAACGAAGCCGTCCATGCTGAATGTACACTTGGTTCCTCACACACATGATGATGTGGGTTGGTTGAAGACTGTGGATCAGTACTACTATGGAGGTCTCACACACACACATAACACACACACAGACACTAACACACACACAAGGATTTTATATATTATACAAGTTTGGCTGAAGATTCTAAACTGTTTTAGGTGACGTGTGCTAGAAAAAACATGGAATATATCTAAAATACATAATAGTTATTATTATTATTATTATTATTATGCCACATATCAGCCTTTGTACTGCGTACACACACACACACACACACACACACACACACACACACACACAGAAGTGGTTTTTGCCCTGTGTTCTGCACTAATCTCCATTTTATCACTTCGTAAACATCACATGATGGGTCATTGCACACATTCTCACTCTTATTAAACACCTCAACTGTTACAGCTCCATTATCTTTTACATTTTCTGTTTGTACGTCATTATAAACTGCTTCACCACAGAAAACAGTGACACCTACATGTACACATGGTGATTAGAATAAAATATTAATAATACAGACATCTGTATACAGCATTGTGACAGTGTGTTTGTGTGTGTGTGTGTGTGCGTGCGTGTGTGTGCGCGTGCGTGTGTGTGTGTGTGTGTGTTAGGCCGTAATGAAATCCAGCATGCCGGGGTTCAGTACATCCTGGACTCTGTGGTATCGGAGCTACAGAAGGATCCAGCACGCAGGTTCATCTACGTGGAGACGGCGTTCTTCTACCGCTGGTGGAAACATCAGGATGAGGAGACGCGTAACATCGTCACACAGCTGGTGGAACAAGGTCTGAGTTTAAAGAACAGAAAAGGAACCAAAGAAAGAATGAAAAACCTTATACTGACCCTCTCTCCCCCCACTCCCCCTCTCCCTCTCTCTCTCTCTGCAGGTCGGTTGGAGTTTGTTAATGGAGGTTGGTGTATGAGTGATGAAGCCAGCACACACTACAGTGCAGTAATAGATCAGATGACTTTGGGTCTGCGCTTTTTGAACGACACATTTGGACACTGCGGGCGACCTCGAGTGGCCTGGCACATTGACCCTTTTGGCCACGCCCGAGAACACGCCTCCATGTTCGCCCAGGTAACACAAACATGCCGAGGTAATGCCCAACTAATAAATATGTCTCACACACTCAGGTTACACACAACTATATGATCGGAGCTCACCTGGGCCTTTACCTGTCCCAGAAACACACACCTGCTTCAGGTAACACTCGTGTCCCAGAAACACACACCTTTATGTGTATGTTTAGATGGTGTGTGTGTGTGTGTGTGTGTGTGTGTGTGTGTGTTTTAGATGGGATATGATGGCTTATTCTTCGGCCGCTTGGATTATCAGGATAAAGCACGCAGGATGAAGATGAAAGAGATGGAGATGGTGTGGAGAGCGAGTGAGAGCCTAGAACCACCAACTGCTGACCTCTTCACTGGTACACACACACACACACACACACACACACACACACACACTCTTCTGATGTCATGATATTTGATTTGGACGAAGACGAATGTCTACAAATACTGTGTTTATAGGAATTCTTCCAAATGGTTATAACCCACCTGAGGGGTTCTGTTGGGATCAGTCCTGCTCTGACGCACCAGTGCAGGATGACCCGGACCTCCAGGACTACAATGTGGACCAACTAGTGGAAACTTTCATTAACATCTCCTACACCCAGGTGAGGACAGGTGAGTTTCTTACAGTGTGGATCACAAGGCTGGTGTCTAAAACTCTCTCTGTGTCTGTGCGTGTGTCTGTGTACGTGCGTGTGTCTGTGTGCGTGCGTGTGTGTGTGTGTGTGTGTGTGTGTGATTCTCACAGGCTGAGAAGTACAAGACAAATCACATCATCATGACGATGGGATCTGATTTTCAGTATGAAAACGCCATCCCGTGGTATAAGAACATGGACAAACTGATCCATTATGTTAACACCAAGCAGGTGGGAGGAAGCAAAGTCCACGTGCTTTACTCCACACCTTCATGTTACCTACAGGAACTCAACCTAGCTAACATCACCTGGTCAGTTTACACACACTTATGGAACAATGAGTCACTTATTACAGCTCATATGACTGTATAACCTCTTTATTATTCTCACTCAGGCCGTTAAAGACAGATGATTTTTTCCCGTACGCTGACAACGCTCATGATTTCTGGACAGGTTACTTCACCAGTCGCCCAGCACTCAAACATTATGAGAGACTCAGTAACAGCTTCTTACAGGTCACACACACTCTCTCACACACACACACTCTCACACGCACGCATTTGTACACTAAATAGGAAGTTTGACCTAGGACTCAATAACTGGATAAAACTGCTGTTCGGTTGTCATGGTAACCAGTAAAGCTCTGGGATCAGTGTGTATTCTTTGCCCTTTAACACATCTTTTTATTTACATTTGCGTCTCAGACATGTAATCAGTTGGAGGTTATCGGTGGCCCAAAGTCCACACACGGCCCGTTTGGGGAGGGAGACAGCAACACATTGAGTAAGTTCATTAATTATTCACAGAAATGTTCTGCATCCTTATTGGCTGCTCTGTAATAGACCCAACGGCTATCTGTCCAATTAGAGCATGCGATGGCTGTAGCGCAGCACCATGATGCAGTTTCAGGCACTGAAAAGCAGCACGTTGCCAATGACTATGCCAAGATGCTTGCTATTGGCTCAGCACACTGCCAGGTAATGTTCTGTCACTGATAATAATAATAATTCATCAGATCCTGTTTTAAAAAAGGAGAATCCTAATGAACAAGCCTGAGGTGACTTTGGTGAGGAAAAACGCCTTTAGATGATATGAGGAACGAACCTGATTGCTGATAAACACCAGAACATACAGCTGACTGACACAACATTGGTTCAGAAGAAGACATGACGTCTCCTGGTGGCTTCATACACAACAATCCCATGAGACACTGACTGACCATGAAGATCAATCCCTGGCAGGGTGACCACCGGGAGACGAGACTCCAACCAGGGGGAGAACATCAGGATTGATGAAGTAGCTCCGTAAGAAGAGACGATCAGACCAGGAGCTCAAAACATTGGAGCTCGTGAGTGACATGTAGAGCTCAACAGAGAGAGAAAAAATTATGTGCAGACAGGAACTCCAGCAAGACCAGCTATGACATCATAACTAAAAATCTAGAGCCAGAAGGTGACACAGACATGAGGGCTTCCTGGGATGTAAAGCATCTCAACACTCCACAGTCTGCAGACCTGAGGGACTTGTGATGGTGGTAAGGAGACAACATCCAGACATCCCAGTTCACCAAACACTCTGTGACCATGAACCCTCCAGATCTGCTCCTTTACCTAAGAAAATATATTCATAAAAATCTAAACTAAACAAATGTGTTTTTATCCTGGACTTAAACACTGAGACTGTGTTTGAGTCCCGAACACTAATTAAAGGTCTGTTCCATAACTGTGGGGCTCTTTGTTCTCCTGCTCTTGATAACTAGCCATCATGAGGTTTTTTCTGTGGCCTCCGTTCTTTCCTGACACATTTTATAGTACAGTCCTGTGTCAAGTGTTTTTATACATTATCTAGTTTTGTTCACCAGGTCCTCCTTCATTCTTAGTCCTTTTACCATCTTGTGCCTCATCTGTTCTTTAGCCACTTCCATGATGATGTCTAGTAGGATTTCATTAGTGTTCCTTTTCCATGGATCAGCCTGAACTGGGTATATGGTGAAGAGGAGATATCTCTGGCACCTACAAAGACCCTAGATAGTGTGACAGTGGGGCAGACACCAGGACCTGGGACGTTTGATCTGCTAAATCGAGTAGATCCCCTGGAATAGGGCTAGTTAACTTCATAATGATGTCAAACACTATTTGTGTGTAGGATGAGGATGAGGTTCCTCTTTGAGTCTGGTTCCTCTCAAGGTTTCTTCCTCTTCCATCTAAGGGAGTTTTTCCTCCCCACAGTCACCTGAGTCACCTCAGACTTGTTCATTAGAGATAAAGACAAACACATTTAAATATTAATCTTGTATAATATTAAAGTTTTGTATTACATCTCTTATGTTCTGTAAAGCTGCTTTGAATTGGACTGTAGTGCCTTCTATCACACCCTCATCACTGTATTCCATTGTGTCTCTCTGTAGGTGCTGGTCAGAAACTCTCTTGCACTTCTCAGCGGCTCTAACGTGCCACGTGTCTTCTGTGAGAACCTCAACATAAGTGTGTGTCCCGTTACTGAACGCAGCAAACAGGTAACATTCACAATGACACACTAACGACCTGCGGAGCCTAACGGTAACTCTGACAGCTCTTTAAGGTGAAGCCCAGCAGGCCATGCTGCAGTATCTCAGCCCTGAAACCTCCAGAACAAAATCTTCTGTGATTCTGCTGATATCTTTGTTCTCAAGACTTTAGTATTTCACTGTTAATGTTGTCTTTATCTCTCAGTTCTTGCTGAACGTGTATAATCCTCTCGCTCGTCCTGTGCGCTGGTCGGTTCACCTTCCTGTTAACGGATCCGTGTACAACGTCACCGACTCAGACAGCACACCTGTGGACAATCAGGTGGGTGGGATTCAGAGCTTCTTTTTAACCGACAGGTTGTTTAAGACAAGTGTGAGATGACTTATTTTAACCACCTTCTCTGTCTGTCTCTCAGGTGATTCCTGTTTCCAAGGCGACTCAGGATTTGAGGCGGGATCGTGGTTCTGCTCAATTTGAGTTGGTCTTTCAAGTTCAGGCTCCTCCAATGGGCTTCAACACTTACACCATCACTCTGGTGCAGGACAGCCCTGCCCCACCCCCACCCAAACCTGGAGCTCCGACCTCCATCCAAAACAAGGTGGGCACACAGTCCCTCCATCCAGAGCCTAAATCACTGCCAGGATAGACCCTAGTACCCACAATGCACCCAGAACCAGCTCAGAAGCTAGTGGTCCTACATCCAACAGTCCCTCTATGCAGAACCAATAAAGACCAAAATAGTGTCCTATTCCTCAGTGTACATAGTGTATTATGTGTGTGTTATTACAGTGTAGTGTATTAATAATTGGTGCACTATAGTGTGGTTATGGACAAAGCTAGTGTGCGTTCTTTGTGTTTTAGTACCTGAAGGTGACCTTTGACACACAAACAGGATTGCTTAGTGGTCTGACCAACCTGGAAACACAGCAGACCATCAAACTCATGCAGAACTTTTACTGGTGTGACACACACACACACATTAATGTTGTTACTGAGGATTAAGTGAAAACCTGACACTCAAGACCATCTTTTGTGCATCAGTGTGTATTTGATCTAATTGTGTGTGTGTGTGTGTGTGTGTGTGTGTGTGTGTGTGTGTGTTGGTTACAGGTACAATGCAAGTGTTGGCAACTCAGAGAGTGCTCAGACATCAGGAGCTTACATTTTCAGACCAAACTCAACAACACCCATTATTATTAACACAAAGCCTGAAGTCACCACACTGCAGGTAACACACACACACACACACACACACACTCTTACTGTTTATAACTTTGTGTTTGTGTACAGAACTCTGTGGTACAGGAGGTGAGACAGCGGTTCAGTCCGTGGGTGTCTCAGGTTGTACGTCTATATGCTGAGAGCAAACACCTTGAGCTCGAGTGGACAGTAGGACCCATACCAGTCAAGTGAGGACACACACACACACACACACACATGCACACACACACAGCAATAATTAGATAAAAAGCACAACATACTAAAACCCCAGAATATCACACTGATCGTGTGTGTGTGTGTGTGTGTGTGTGTGTGTGTGTGTGTGTGTGTGTGTGTGTGTGTGTGTGTGTGTGTGTGTGTATGTGTATACACGCTCAGGGATGGGCTTGGAAAGGAGGTGATCACTCGGTTGGACTCAAGCATTGAGACAGAGGGATATTTCTACACTGACTCTAATGGCAGAGAGATCCTACAGAGACGGTAACAATAACACAGTCTCACACACACACACACACACACACACACACACACACACACAGACTGTACAGCTCGGGTCACATAATCCTTCTCTATCCAATCAGGAAAGACTATCGCCCCACATGGGACCTGAATCAGACGGAGCCAATTGCAGGGAATTATTATCCAATCAACACTCGAGCGTTTATAAAGGTTTGTGTGATTCAGAGGCTTATAGAATATTCATTTATTTAAATTATGACTAAATATTCACATTTTTGTTTTAAGTAATATACATATTTTTCTGTGTATTTAAGTGGAATACAATTTGATTGAATTTTTGTGCGTGTGCGTGTGCGTGTGCGTGTGCGTGTGTGTGTGTGTGTGTGTGTGTAGGATAAACAGAACCAGCTGACTGTAGTGACTGATCGTTCTCAGGGCATCAGCAGCATTTATAATGGTTCCCTGGAGATCATGGTAATTAATTCAGGCTCCACACCAACACTACAACACACACCTTGTTCTACACATGTTCTAACGTGTGTGTGTGTGTGTGTGTGTGTTGTTGTGGGCCAGGTGCACAGGCGTTTGCTGCGTGATGATTATCGAGGCGTGGGTGAGGCGCTCTCGGAGCCAGGAGATTACTATGACGGACTCTCTGTGCGTGGACGCTTGCTCTTGGCTCTGACTCCGCCCAGCACCGCGGCCGACACCCACCGCCCCCTCGGCCAGGAGATGGTGTTCCAGCCGACCCTGTCCTTCCAGCAGGGGGCAACACACAGCACCACACCAAAGGTACATCATATACTCAACATATGCTACATGGTATAAATATACAAATCATCACACCTGACTGCCCCCCCCCCTTCCCCCAGTTCTCAGGCTTGATCTCAGCACTGCCCCCTGCTGTTCATGTGCTAACTCTGTCTCAGTGGGATCAGGATTCTGTGCTGCTGAGGCTGGAGCATCAGTACGAGCGCTCAGAGAGCCATGTTCACTCTCAGCCGGTCACAGTCAGTCTGCAGGTAACACACCAGCTTTACGTCTACAGTCTGTGGAACAGTATTCAGCATCAGCACCATCTCTACTGGAGCATCCTGAAGGAGAATCTTCTTCATCTGTCTAATCTAAGGCAACAAGACAACCTTCTGAAGCACTAGCACCAGCCCTCCTTTTGGGGTGGTCTAGCCTTACACAGGAAGTTCATGGTCTAGCCTTACACAGGAAGTTCTCCTAGATGTTTGATGGCAGTTGTTTGTGCTAAATATGGCACAGGCAGTTATTACACTTAGAGGGCAGTAACTCTTTCACCCCGGTGGTGTTACTGATCATTCAGTGTTCTGTAGTTCCTCGTGTTTGTTGATGATCCTGTATGAGGATCGGAAATGATGATTACTATGATGTCATCTACAGCTACTTCATTTTCAGAACTCTGACCATTAAAATAGTTGATTCACTAAACCCCACTGTGACCTCTGACCTTGTGTGTGTGTGTGTGTGTGTGTGTGTGTGTAGAAAATGTTTTCCAGTCTGGAGCTAATGGGTGTGTCTGAGATGAGTCTGGGAGCCAATCAGTGGAAAGAGGATGTGAATCGCATGCAGTGGAAGTTCAACAGAAGTATGGACACACACACACACACACACACACACACACACACACACACACACACACAAAAGAGAATGTTTTATAAATGTATATATTCCTACACACTAATATTAACGTGTAAACATTAGATGTTTAGAATCCTTCACATCCATTTACATTAAAATGTTGTGCTGTAGGTGAGACAGCGGCGCCCCTGCATGAGCGTGTGGGAGACCCCTCACCCTGGGAGATAACACTCAACCCCATGGAGATTCGCACCTTCCTGCTGCGAGTGCGCAACAAATAAAATGACCAATCACAGAGCTGTGTCCCTGCAGCAGCCAATGACTTCACAGTGCCGGTCAACCAGCCAATCAGAGTTCAGCACAGTCCCAGCTTTACTGACAGAACCAATCACACGCCGTGTCTTTCAGCCTGCACTGATTGATTAATTAATTAGAATTTCACATTAAATTCATCTCTTTAGGGACATTGAGTTTAATTGACGTGTGTGTTTAACAGTTTCCCACAATGCACTGCTCCTGTTCACACACACACACACACTGCACCCAGATCTCAGCAGGCCCATGTGGATAAATGTGTGTTTTAAACAGACTTTTTGGTGCACAAAGTGTTGTTGAAATATTTTAATGTGTGTATATTTTTATACTTTTCTGAAACCCTCTAAGAATAAATTCATGATTTAACAGAAATCGCAAGTAACCCGACTTTCTCTTTAGTTCTGTCTCGAGACACACATGCACTCGCTCACACACACACACACACGCTCACACACGCACTCGCTCACACACACACACTCGCTCATACACACACACACATGCACTCGCTCACACACACACACACATGCACTCGCTCACACACACACACTCGCTCATACACACACACATGCACTCGCTCACACACACACACTCGCTCACACACACACACACACGCTCACACACGCACTCGCTCACACACACACACTCGCTCATACACACACACACTCGCTCATACACACACACACTCGCTCATACACACACACACTCGCTCATACACACACACACTCGCTCATACACACACACACTCGCTCATACACACACACACTCGCTCATACACACACACACGCACTCGCTCACACACACACACACACTCGCTCACACACGCACTCGCTCACACACACACACATGCACTCGCTCACACACACACACTCGCTCATACACACACACACTCGCTCATACACACACACACTCGCTCATACACACACACACTCGCTCATACACACACACACGCACTCGCTCACACACACACATGCACTCGCTCGCACACACACATGCACTCGCTCACTCACACACACACTCGCTCGCTCACTCACACGCACTCGCAGGCTCACACGCACTCGCAGGCTCACACGCACACACGCACTCGCTCACACACACACATGCACTCGCTCGCACACACACACGCGCACTCGCTCACTCTCACTCACTCACACACACACTCGCTCACTCGCTCACTCACTCCATCCGCATGCAAAAAATAAATAAATGAACCATGTTGATAACACACCTGAATTTAAACATCACTGACTCGTCTCACTGCAGCAGCAGCAGCTCTGTGCTGAGAGTTTATTCATCAGGCAAAAATAATACAGTAAAATAACATCCCACAACTCCAGCTGAAACATGATGACTGTGTAAAGGAGCAGAAGACGATCCATGGAGATGACTGATGACTCACCTTAACATTTCATCTCCTAAAAAAAACTTAAAATCAACAACAACAAAAGATTTTCCTTTAAGTCAGTGCTCCTGTCTGTCCACTAACAAATCAGCTGTGTGCTGCATCACCATGTGACCACGTCAGGACACGAGGAACATATGAGTGATGGACCTCATGATGATCTGACATCTGTAAAGCTCTGAGGATCATCATCATCATCATCATCACACCGTCTGCTCTCTTGCTCAAGGCTCCTGCTGCTCGGCCTCATGGGAGTAACAGCACTTCTCTCCGTGTGTGCAGGTGCCCTACAGACACAAGACAATGTATTTATTCTCCTAAAAAGACGTAAGTAAAGTTTCTGCACCACTCAGATATTATTATATTTATTCTCCATATTATTGTCACCTTGCGGAATTTTTTGCAGGGGAAGTTTTTAAGCTGAGAGGAATCTGTGATCTGGTTCTTCCTTTTCCCCTGAAACAGCTTCCTCTTATCCTCCAGCTCTGAGGTTATACCACCACTACACACACACACACACACACACACACACAATCAGGATTCATCAAGTAAACAGCATTATGAATTCTAGTGTCTGTATTTAAAATTATATACCAGTGGTATGTGTGTGTGTGTGTGTGCGTGCGTGTGTGTGTGTGTACTGACCCAGATTTAGCACGCGCTTTAGGACCCCAGTTAGCCTGTGGGTTCTCCTGGAAACGTGTGAGGTGGCGTTTACGTGACTGAGGATTTGCGTCGTCTCTCACATCAAAACACGCCTGAACACTGAAACAGTCATTGTGTCTGATTTAGGTAACTGGATATTTATGGTGTGTGTGTGTGTGTGTGTGTGTGTGTGTGTGTGTGTGTGAGTCTTACGTGGGTTCTGTGGAGAGAATACGGAATGCTGGACTTGTCTCTGATAACCTCTCCCTCTTCACTGGGTTCTTTTTCTCCTACACACACACACACACACACACACACACACACACACACACACACACACACACACACACACGAGTTAGGGCATGTGGATTGGGACACGCCCACAGTGGATTGGGACACGCCCACAGTGGACTGATTATAGTGCAATGTTATAATGATATAAGCAATGTAACAGTGTGAAGTTACACTGAGCACACTGGAGGGTGTAGAGACAGGACACTGACCCAGCAGCGCATGATGTCCCACAGGACTGCAGCAGGAGCATCAGTCTTCAGTGCATTCTTACAGGCGTGAGACAGAGACACTCTGTAACCTGCATTCAACACAGCTGACCTGGGGAGGGGAGGGAGAAGGGGAGGGAGGAGGGGAGGGAGGAGGGGAGGGAGGAGGGGGAGAGACAGAGAGAGCGAGAGAGAGAGAGAGAGAGAGAGAGATCGATCATCACTATCACCAATATCAGCATCAACACTACATTAACCAACAGAGTAGGAGCACAGCCAGGCTAGGTTAGTGTGTGTGTGTGTGTGTGTGTGTGTGTGTGTGTTACCTGAACTGCAGCATGGAGGGTGTGTTACAGTGGATGGTGCTGCTCAGCTGATCTAGAACATAGTACAGAGGAACATCCTGTAGCTCCTGTAGGAGAACATCACACACATACATTTAATTCCTACCCTCTCAGTGTAATTCTCTCTCTCGATTGGTCATCGCGTCCTGTATGTCAGCCAATCAGCACACACACACACACACACACACACACACACACACAGTAGCAGTGTTACTAACCTCAGTGACCATGCTGAGAACTCCCTCGATGCGCTTAGACGTCCCGAAGCGAGACGGGTTCCCCGCCACCGCACTCAGAACTTTCTGAACAAACCCGACATCGTGTATAGGCTCCGCCCAGATCGGACCTCCGAGCTAACGACACACCACAAACATCTTGAACACGGCTCTTATTTCACACTAATCACCTTTATGACTATTCCTGCACTCTAATATTGTACTGTTTTTAAAAGGGGAGGAGGCTGATTATTTGTGTCATTAGTGTGTGTGTGTGTGTGTGTGTGTGTGTGTGTCAGACCTGATGTCTCTGACCGCAGTGTGGACACGATTCTCCAACAGGTGGTCCTGTAGCAGCTGAGTACTTCATACTTTAACACACACACACACACACACACACACACACACACACACACACACACACACACACTATTCAGAATAATTTGGGTACAATAATAGTGTTTATTATAAATAAAGTACAGTTCATGTTTCTGAACAACATTTCTAACCCTTTACCCTCAGTAACCCTCCTGAGATTATGGCCACACCCTCAGTGTGGCATCTGATTGGTTACAATAGTGTAATCACAGCCTAATGAGCCCCGCCTCCAAACCACACATAGATTACACAGAGACAGTGTCAGGATATACAGACAAATCCTACAGACTTCAGGGGGGGGTGTGTGTGTGTGTGTGTGTGTGTGTGCGTTTGGGGGGTGGGGGGTTTACTTACTTTTTCCCCTGGCTGGTTCTCTTGCCCATTCTCTGCAAGTGAAACGTTCCACAGCCAACACAGTTATACACCAACGCCTGCTTACTGCACACACACACACACACACACACACACACACACACACACACAGTTATACACCAACGCCTGCTTACTGCACACACACACACACACACACACACACACACACACACACACACACACACAGTTATACACCAATGCCTGCTTACTGCACACACACACACACACAGTTATACACCAACGCCTGCTTACTGCACACACACACACACACACACACACACACAGTTATACACCAATGCCTGCTTACTGCACACACACACACACAGTTATACACCAACGCCTGCTTACTGCACACACACACACACACACACACACACACACACACACACACAGTTATACACCAACGCCTGCTTACTGCACACACACACACACACACACAGTTATACACCAACGCCTGCTTACTGCACACACACACACAGTTATACACCAACGCCTGCTTACTGCACACACACACAGTTATACACCAACGCCTGCTTACTGCACACACACACACACACACCAACACCTGCTTACTGCACACACACACACAAACACACACACACACAGTTATACACCAACGCCTGCTTACTGCATACACACACACACACACAGTTATACACCAACGCCTGCTTACTGCACACACACCAACGCCTGCTTACTGCACACACACACACACACAAACACACACACAGTTATACACCAACGCCTGCTTACTGCACACACACACACACAGTTATACACCAACGCCTGCTTACTGCACACACACACACACACACACACACACACACAGTTATACACCAACGCCTGCTTACTGCACACACACACAAACACACAGTTATACACCAACGCCTGCATACTGCACACACACACAGTTATACACCAACGCCTGCTTACTGCACACACACACACACACAGTTATACACCAACGCCTGCTTACTGCACACACACACACACACAGTTATACACCAACGCCTGCTTACTGCGCACACACACACAGTTATACACCAACGCCTGCTTACTGCGCACACACACACACACACACAGTTATACACCAATGCCTGCTTACTGCACACACACACACACACTTATACACCAATGCCTGCTTACTGCACACACACACACACAGTTATACACCAACGCCTGCTTACTGCACACACACACACAGTTATACACCAACGCCTGCTTACTGCACACACATACAGTTATACACCAACGCCTGCTTACTGCACACACACACACACACACACACAGTTATACACACACCCACACAATTCTTAGTTTACCACCATATTTGTACCAGGGTGTTAGAGTGTTTGTGTATATTAATGGGTAGTACTGGTGTGTGTGTGTGTGTGTGTGTGTGTGTGTGTGTGTGTGTGTGTGTGAGAGAGAGATTACCTGGCTGAGTTCTTTACAGTAGCCTGGCCTGTTCTGACTCGGACAAATACTCGGATGTAGAAATCAACACTGACGCTCAGTAAGGGCTGGATGTAGCGCTGGTACACATTAGCATGCTGATCCAGACTGTGTAAGATGATTCTCAGGGCCTACACACACACACACACTTTTTTTTACACACCCTGTATAGAAGTAAACACCTATGGCAACGCCCACCCCACGTGTATAAGTCAGGTGTTTGTGTCTCACCATCTCATGACAGTATTTGGATTTGACGGAGATGGAGCCGTACTTGCTGTAGCACGTCTCACCGCTGTTTCCCGCCATCACAGCCATGTCTGTACAGGTGATACACAGCAGACCTGCAGAACCAACACACACGGCTTACAAGCTCTATATAGACACGTAATAAGCACAACAACTTTATGGGGAGAGTTTGGAGATTGATGAGTTGTCACCAGTGCAGAGCTTTAACTTACCTCCTTCACTAACAGCCTGAACTGCTGCATCTAGGAAAGGGGCGGGGCTTCCATATGGATCCAAATCAATGACATCATATCGTGCGTTCTTCCCTCTCGCCTCGTACATCAGCATACTGGGAGAGAAAAGTGTGTGTTTGTTTACCAGCCGGTGTGTGTTTCTGTCTGTGAGTTTGTCTGCCTGTATATTTGTATTGTCTGTCTGTCCATCCTCCTTTCTGTCTGTCTGTCCGTCCATCCTCCTTTCTGTCTGTCCGTCTGTCCATCCTCCTTTCTGTCTGTCTGTCCGTCCATCCTGTGTGAGCTACCTGATGTCACTGTTCTACACCTCCGTCAGGTGTGAGAGATTGTTGTGCTGTGTTTGTGTTCACACTCCACGTTTATTTCTCACTTACATAACCACGTAGAGTGTGACGTACTGAAAGGCGTGTGCGTGTGTGTGTGTGTGTGTGTGTGTGTGTGTGTGTGTTACCTGGCGTCTCTGTTCTGGGTCTCCATCAGGTCTGTGACGTTGTTGTGTTGTGTGTTGCGTGTGATGAGGTCAGCAGCTTTAGCTGAGAAGTCATTGGCTGTGACACGTTTTAATCCCGGCACCTCGAGAGCGAATCGGACTGAGCGCAGTCCAGACGCTGCCAATCCCTCCAGCACACACAGGCCCTCGTCACAGCGCTTACCAACCTCTGCTGTCTTAAACTCCGCCTCCTTTCTCTCCTCCTGCACTGTTTCTCCCCTTCTCTCTCCTTTCTTCTCCTCTGCCTGTTCTGTCTCTTTCTCATCCTTCTCCTCTTCAGTCAGGGACACAACCATTCTGTCCTTTTCTCCAGGAACAATGATGCGCACTCCTCTCTGAGCCAGTGTCTCTCGTGCAAACTCAGTAATCACTGCACACCTACACACACACACACAAACACACACACTCTAGTATAAATAAACGTAATGATGTGGTGATGGTGAGCTCAGATGTCCTATGAGAAGCTGATGGCGTGTTCCTCACGTTAGATCCCTGTTAAACTCCTGGACTGGGTTGTAGAAGACCTCGTTAGCTCCAGGAAACAGCACTGACGCCTTCCCCTCCTTCACAACCGTCTCTCCA